>NC_092241.1:24367220-24573888 GCF_036320965.1 Panulirus ornatus
CTATTTTTATTACCACACATCTCTCATACCCATTCATTACTTACACAATCAAACCACCTGACACCACATATCATCCTCAAACATCTCATTTCCAACACATTTCTTGATATTAAATGAAAAAACTCTGCCATAACATGGCAAATTGGGTGCCTAATAAAACTACATGCTTTTAGTAAAGATAAAATTTGCCAGGAAACAGGAGTGGTGGGAGTATGTGATAGAGTGTAAGAGAGTAAATTCTAGACTGACATGGGTAAAACTGAAAGTGGATGGAGAGAGATGGGTGATTATTGGTGCACATGCACCTGGGCATGAGAAGAAAGATTATGAGAGGCAAGTGTTTTGGGAGTAGCTGAGTGAGTGTGTTAGTAGTTTTCATGCATGAAACTGGGTTATAGTGATGGGTGATTTGAATGCAAAGGTGAGTAATGTGGCAGTTGAGGGAATAATTGGTGTACATGTGGTATTCAGTGTTGTAAATGGAAATGGTGAAGAGCTTGTAGATTTATGTGCTGAAAAAGGACTGGTGATTTGGAATACCAGGTTTAAAAAGAGAGATATACATAAGTATACTCATGTAAGTAGGAGAGATGGCCAGAGAGTGTTATTGGATTAAGTGTTAATTGATAGGCGCGCGAAAAAGAGGCTTTTGGATGTTAATGTGCTGAGAGGTGCAACTAGAAGGATGTCTGATCATTATCTTGTGGAGGCGAAGGTGGAGATTTGTAGAGGTTTTCAGAAAAGAAGAGAGAATGTTGGGGTGAAAAGAGTGGTGAGAGTAAGTGAGCTTGGGAAGGAGACTTGTGTGAGGAAGTACCAGGAGAGATTGAGTATAGAATGGAAAAAGGTGAGGACAAAGGACATAAGGGGAATGGGGGGTTGGAACAGGATGTATTTAGGGAAGCAGTGATGGCTTGCGCAAAAGATGCTTGTGGCATGAGAAGCGTGGGAGGTGGGCAGATTAGAAAAGGTAGTGAGTGGTGGGATGAAGAAGTAAGGTCATTAGTGAAAGAAAAGAGAGAGGCATTTGGAAAATTTTTGCAGGGAAATAATGCAAATGATTGGGAGATGTATAATGTATAAAAGAAAGAGGCAGGAGGTCAAGAGAAAGGTGCAAGAGGTGAAAAAGAGGGCAAATGAGAGTTGGGGTGAGAGAGTATCATTAAATTTTAGGGAGAATAAAAAGATGTTCTGGAAGGAGGTAAATAAAGTGCGTAAGACAAGGGAGCAAATGGGAACTTCAGTGAAGGGCGCTAGATGGGGAGGTGATAACAAGTAGTGGTGATGTGAGAAGGAGATGGAGTGAGTATTTTGAAGGTTTGTTGAATGTGTTTGATGATAGAGTGGCTGATATAGGGTGTTTTGGTCGAGGTGGTGTGCAAAGTGAGAGGGTTAGGGAAAATGATTTGGTAAACAGAGAAGAGGGAGTAAAAGCTTTGCGGAAGATGAAAGCCGGCAAGGCAGCAGGTTTGGATGGTACTGCAGTGGAATTTATTAAAAAAGGGGGGTGACTGTATTGTTGACTGGTTGGTAAGGTTATTTAATATATGTATGACTCATGGTGAGGTGCCTGAGGATTGGCAGAATGCTTGCATAGTGACATTGTACAAAGGCAAAGGGTATAAGCGTGAGTGCTCAAATTACAGAGTCATAAGTTTGTTGAGTATTTCTGGGAAATTATATGGGAGGGTATTGATTGAGAGGGTGAAGGCATGTACAGAGCATCAGATTGGGGAAGAGCAGTGTGGTTTCAGAAGCGGTAGAGGATGTGTGGATCAGGTGTTTGCTTTGAAGAATGTATGTGAGAAATACTTAGAAAAGCAAATGGATTTGTATGTAGTATTCATGGATCTGGAGAAGGCATATGATAAGAGTTGATAGAGATGCTCTGTGGAAGGTATTAAGAATATATGGTGTGGGAGGCAAGTTGTTAGAAGCAGTGAAAAGTTTTTATCGAGGATGTAAGGCATGTGTATGTGTGGGAAGAGAGGAAAGTGATTGGTTCTCATTGAATGTTGTTTTGCGGCAGAGCTGCGTGATGTCTAAATGGTTGTTTGATTTGTTTATGGATGGGGTTGTTAGGGAGGTGAATGCAAGAGTTTTGGAAAGATGGGCAAGTATGCAGTCTGTTGTGGATGAGAGAGCTTGGGAAGTGAGTCAGTTGTTCGCTGATGATACAGCGCTGGTGGCTGATTCATGCGAGAAACTGCAGAAACTGGTGACTAAGTTTGGTAAAGTGTGTGAAAGAAGAAAGCTGAGAGTAAATGTGAATAAGAGCAAGGTTATTAGGTCCAGTAGGGTTGAGGGACAAGTCAACTGGGAGGTAAGTTTGAATGGAGAAAAACTGGAAGTGAAGTGTTTTATATATCTGGGAGTGGATTTGGCAGTAGATGGAACCCCAACTCTCAATTGCCCTCTTTTTCACCTCTTGCACCTTTCTCTTGACCTCCTGCCTCTTTCTTTTATACATCTCCCACTCATTTGTATTATTTCCCTGCAAAAATTGTCCAAATGCCTCTCTCTTCTCTTTCACTAGTAATCTTACTTTTTCACCCCATCACTCACTACCCTTTCTAATCAGCCCACCTCCCATGCTTCTCATGCCACAAGCATATTTTGCGCAAGCCATCACTACTCCCTAAATACATCCCATTCCTCCCCCACTCCCCTTTCGTTCTCATCTTTTTCCATTCTGTACTCAGTCTCTCATGGTACTTCCACACACAAGTCTCCTTCCCAAGCTCACTTACTCTCACCACTCTCTTTACCCCAACATTCTCTCTTCTTTTCTGAAAACCTCTACAAATCTTCACCTTCGGTTCCACAAGATAATGATCAGACATACCTCCAGTTGCACCTCTCAGCATATTAACATCCAAAAGTCTCTCTTTCCAGGGCCTATCAATTAACACATAATCCAATAACGCTCTCTGGCCATCTATCCTACTTACATAGGTATACTTATGTATATCTCTCTTTTTAAACCAGGTATTCTTGATCACCAGTCCTTTTTCAGTGCACAAATCTACAAGCTCTTCACCATTTCCACTTACAACACTGAACACCCCACGTACACCAATTATTCCCTCAACTGCCACATTACTCACCTTTGCATTCAAATCACCCATCACTATAACCCGGTCTCGAGCATCAAAAGTACTAACACACTCAGCTGCTCCGAAAACACTTGCCTCATGATATTTCTTCTCATGTCCAGATGCATATGCACCAATAATCACCCATCTCTCTCCATCCAGTTTTACTCATGTCAGCACAGAGTTTACTTTCCTACACTCTATCACATACTCCCACCACTCTTGTTTCAGGAGTAATGCTACTCCTTCCCTTGCTCTTGTCCTCTCACCAACCCTGTCTAAAGGTATTCTGTCCCTGGCATCCATGTTCAGAAACCTTTAATATTCACTATTGACTGTGCTGTGTGGCACTCATTCAGAATTGTACAAGTTTTGGTCAATAGGATTTAACACATCCTTAGGTTTTAAGGTTTTCACCTGCTAAGAGTGTTGGTGTAACTTTTCCTAAAAAATTCAATTTCCCTAATTTGCCAAAAGATTTAGATGACCATTCAGTAACAGCTACAGGGATGCCAACAGAAAATTCTTATTTATGATATATAAGTCCATGATTAGGTCAAAATTAGACTGTGGCTCACAGATATATGCTTCAGCAAGGAACTGCATTTGTGGAGGCTGGATGTAATTCAGAACAATTGCCTAAGAATGTCCTGGAGGTGTAGCACACACAAAAATTGCTAGAATGTAAGTGGAAGCAAATGTACCTTTTCCCCTTTTTCATCTAGAGCACCTAATTATTATGTGCAGTTTGGAGAGGCAAGGAAAAAGAACTTACACCACCCTGATTGGTGTTCAACCTTTCAGTATGAAACATTCTTTGGGAAAGGTGCAGCACCATTGATAACCTCCTGGTTATTTGGGCACTGCACCCCTGGCCATCAGTCTTCACTTCCTATATGTACGATTAGCTACGGGTGTAGATTTAAGGAAAATCTATCGACTGTTGACAAAGAAAAAAAAAGGACCTTGGTAGCCAGTAAAGATTCACATTAAAGTTGGCTGGTTCCCCTTCAATAAACATAAAGTGCCGAAGTTGGAGGTTCACCAGCAATTCAGGGTGGTAATTGAGAGATATTCAGATTATACTAATATCCACACCAATGGTTCCAAGATAAATAAATGTTTGAATACAAGTATGTGCATGACTGACCATTCCTATGGATTCCACCAGCTCTATCATAAATCAGTTTTCTGTACAGAATTTCATGCTGTTGAAAAAGCCATGGATTACTACTTGAACTCTAGTTACAATAAATTTGCTGTCTTATCAAATTCTATTTGCACTTAAAGCTATAAATTCAGGTTAGAAAGAGATATAAATGAGATCTATGGTTGCACCACTGGTAGACTGCATACATGCCATAAGTTCATCATCTTAATTTGGTGTCAGGTTATTGCAACATTTACAACAATGAACAGACAGACTAACTCATTAAGACTGCAGAACTTAAGGAGATACACAAAGCTCCTCAGGAGCTGTATTCTTATGTCTATGGAAAAAAAAATTAGAATATCTTCTATGGCAAAGTCAGTGGGCCAACCTGGGATTATGAAATATCTTCAAACCAGAAACATGCAACTAGCCGATCTACCATGCCAACAGAAGAGAGGAGGTTGTGCTGGCCTGCCTCCATATGATTACATCTCTCACCTTCTGCCTTACACCACGAAGACATTTCTTCAATAATGAAGAGATTGAAACATAATCCTATATACACAACACATATTTAGTAGATGCTCTGAATACAACTCACACAGGAAAAACTCGAATTTTATATTAACAAAGGAAAAAGACATAAAAACTCTGTTAGAGGATTCCAACCCAGACTTAATTTATAAGTGATTTCTTTCTTCAGAAGGTTGGAGCTGATCAGGATGATGTGATTTTTTTTCACACAATCGATGTTTCCCATGTCAGTGAGGTAGCGCCAGGAAACAGACAAAGAATGGCCCATTCACTCATATACATATATATATCATAAACGCCCATGCATGCACATGTTCATAGACATATTAATATATATATGCAAGTATGAAGTCTGTTGGGGATGAGAGAGCTTGGGAAGTGAGTCAGTTGTTGTTCGCTGATGATACAGCGCTGGTGGCTGATTCATGTGAGAAACTGCAGAAGCTGGTGACTGAGTTTGGTAAAGTGTGTGAAAGAAGAAAGTTAAGAGTAAATGTGAATAAGAGCAAGGTTATTAGGTACAGTAGGGTCGAGGGTCAAGTCAATTGGGAGGTGAGTTTGAATGGAGAAAAACTGGAGGAAGTGAAGTGTTTTAGATATCTGGGAGTGGATCTGGCAGCAGATGGAACCATGGAAGCGGAAGTGGATCATAGGGTGGGGGAGGGGGCGAAAATTCTGGGGGCCTTGAAGAATGTGTGGAAGTCGAGAACATTATCTCGGAAAGCAAAAATGGGTATGTTTCAAGGAATAGTGGTTCCAACAATGTTGTATGGTTGCGAGGCGTGGGCTATGGATAGAGTTGTGCGCAGGAGGATGGATGTGCTGGAAATGAGATGTTTGAGGACAATGTGTGGTGTGAGGTGGTTTGATCGAGTAAGTAACGTAAGGGTAAGAGAGATGTGTGGAAATAAAAAGAGTGTGGTTCAGAGAGCAGAAGAGGGTGTTTTGAAATGGTTTGGGCACATGGAGAGAATGAGTGAGGAAAGATTGACCAAGAGGATATATGTGTCGGAGGTGGAGGGAACGAGGAGAAGAGGGAGACCAAATTGGAGGTGGAGAGATAGAGTGAAAAAGATTTTGTGTGATCGGGGCCTGAACATGCAGGAGGGTGAGAGGAGGGCAAGGAATATTCCTTGCACGCCTTTCCCCCTCCTGCATATTTAGGCCCTCATCACTCAAAATCTTTTTCACTCCATCTTTCCATCTCCAATTTGGTCTCCCACTTCTCGTTCCCTCCACCTCTGACACATATATCTTCTTTGTCAATCTTTCCTCACTCATTCTCTCCATGTGACCAAACCACTTCAAAACACCCTCTTCTGCTCTCTCAACCACACTTCAGCACATCCACCCTCCTCTGCACAACTCTATCTATAGCCCATGCCTCGCAACCACATAACATTGCAGGAACAACTATTCCTTCAAACATACCCATTTTTTCTTTCCAAGATAACGTTCTCGACTTCCACACATTTTTCAACGCTCCCAGAACTTTTGCCCCCTCCCCCATCCTATGACTCACTTCTGCTTCCATGGTTCCATCCACTGCCAAATCCACTCCCAGATATCTAAAACACTTCACATCCTCCTGTATTTCTCCATTCAAACTTACCTCCCAATCGACTTGTCACTCAACCCTACTGTACCTAATAACCTTGCTCTTATTCACATTTACTCTCAGCTTTCTTCTTTCACACACATTACCAAACACAGTCACCAGCTTCTGCAATTACTCACCCAAATCAGTCACCAGCTCTGTATCATCAGCGAACAACAACTGACTTACTTCCCAAGCTCTCTCATCCACAACAGACTGCCATACTTGCCCCTCTTTCCAAAACTCTTGCACCCACCTCCCTAACAACCATATCCATAAACAAATCAAACAACCATGGAGACATCACGCACCCCTGCCGCAAACCTACATTCACTGAGAACCAATCACTTTCCTCTCTTCCTACACATACAAATGCATTATATCCTCAATAAAAACTTTTCACTGCTTCTAACAACTTGGCTCCCACACCATGCATTCTTAATACCTTCCACAGAGTATCTCTATCAACTCTATCGTATGCCTTCTCCAGATCTATAAATGATACATACAAAATCCATTTGCTTTTCTAAGTATTTCTCACATACATTTTTCAAAGGAAACACCTGATGCACACATCCTCTACCACTTCTGAAACCACACTGCTCTTCCCCAATTTGATGCTCTGTACACGCCTTCACCCTCTCAATCAATACCCTCCCATATAATTTACCAGGAATACTCAACAAACTTATACCTTTGTAATTTGAGCACTCATTTTTATCCCCTTTGCCTTTGTACAATTTCACTCTGCAAGCATTCTGCCAATCCTCAGGCACCTCACCATGAGTCATACATACATTAAATAACCTTACCAACCAGTCAACAATACAGTCACCCCCTTTTTTAATAAATTCCTCTGAAATAACATCCAAACCCGCTGTCTTGTCGGCTTTCATCTTCTGCAAAGCTTTTACAACCTCTTCTCTGTTTATCAATTCATTTTCCCTAACCCTCTCACTTTCCACACCACCTCAACCAAAACACCCTATATCTGCCACTCTATCATCAAACACATTCAACAAACCTTCAAAATACTCACTCCATCTCCTTTTCATATCACCACTACTTGTTATCACCTCCCCATTGGCACCCTTCACTGATGTTCCCATTTGTTCCCTTGTCTTCCGCACTTTATTTACCTCCTTCCAAAACATCTTTCTATTCTCCCTCAAATTTAATGATACTCTTTTACCCCAACTCTCATTTGTCTTCTTTTTCACCTCTTGCACCTTTCTCTTGACCCCCTGCCTCTTTCTTTTATACATCTCCTACTCATTTGCATTACTTCCCCTGTAAAAATTGTTCAAATGCCTCTCTCTTCTCTTTCACTAGTAATCTTACTTCTTCATCCCACCACTCACTACACTTTCTAATCTGCCCACCTCCCATGCTTCTCATGCCACAAGCATCTTTTGCGCAAGCCATCACTGCTTCCCTAAATACATCCCATTCCTCCCCCACTCCCCTTACATCCTTTGTTCTCACCTTTTTCCATTCTGTACTCAGTCTCTCCTGGTACTTCCTCACACAAGTCTCCTTCCCAAGCTCACTTACTCTCCCACTCTCTTCACCCTAACACTCTCTCTTCTTTTCTGAAAACCTCTACAGATCTTCACGTTCGCCTCCACAAGATAATGATCAGAAATCCCTCCAGTTGCACCTCTCAGCAAATTAACATCCAAAAGTCTCTCTGTCGCACGCCTATCAATCAACACGTAATCCAATATCGCTCTCTGGCCATCTCTCCTACTTACATACATAATTAAATCTACAAGCTCTTCACCATTTCCATTTACAACACTGAACACCCCAAGTACACCTTTTTTTTTCATACTATTCGCCATTTCCCACGTTTGCGAAGCAGTGTTTAGAACAGAGGACAGAGCTTTTGAGGGAAATCCTCACTTGGCCCCCTTCTCTGTTCCTTGTTTTGGAAAATTAAAAACGAGAGGGTAGGATTTCCAGCCCCGTTCCCATATATATATTTTTTTTTTTTTTTTTTTTATACTTTGTCGCTGTCTCCCGCGTTTGCGAGGTAGCGCAAGGAAACAGACGAAAGAAATGGCCCAACCCCCCCCCCATACACATGTACATACACACGTCCACACACGCAAATATACATACCTACACAGCTTTCCATGGTTTACCCCGGACGCTTCACATGCCTTGATTCAATCCACTGACAGCACGTCAACCCCTGTATACCACATCGCTCCACTTCACTCTATTCCTTGCCCTCCTTTCACCCTCCTGCATGTTCAGGCCCCGATCACACAAAATCCTTTTCACTCCATCTTTCCACCTCCAATTTGGTCTCCCTCTTCTCCTCGTTCCCTCCACCTCCGACACATATATCCTCTTGGTCAATCTTTCCTCACTCATTCTCTCCATGTGCCCAAACCATTTCAAAACACCCTCTTCTGCTCTCTCAACCACGCTCTTTTTATTTCCACACATCTCTCTTACCCTTACGTTACTTACTCGATCAAACCACCTCACACCACACATTGTCCTCAAACATCTCATTTCCAGCACATCCATCCTCCTGCGCACAACTCCATCCATAGCCCACGCCTCGCAACCATACAACATTGTTGGAACCACTATTCCTTCAAACATACCCATTTTTGCTTTCCGGGATAATGTTCTCGACTTCCACACATTTTTCAAGGCTCCCAAAATTTTCGCCCCCTCCCCCACCCTATGATCCACTTCCGCTTCCATGGTTCCATCCGCTGACAGATCCACTCCCAGATATCTAAAACACTTCACTTCCTCCAGTTTTTCACCATTCAAACTCACCTCCCAATTGACTTGACCCTCAACCCTACTGTACCTAATAACCTTGCTCTTATTCACATTTACTCTTAACTTTCTTCTTCACACACTTTACCAAACTCAGTCACCAGCTTCTGCAGTTTCTCACATGAATCAGCCACCAGCGCTGTATCATCAGCGAACAACAACTGACTCACTTCCCAAGCTCTCTCATCCCCAACAGACTTCATACTTGCCCCTCTTTCCAAAACTCTTGCATTTACCTCCCTAACAACCCCATCCATAAACAAATTAAACAACCATGGAGACATCACACACCCCTGCCGCAAACCTACATTCACTGAGAACCAATCACTTTCCTCTCTTCCTACACGTACACATGCCTTACATCCTCGATAAAAACTTTTCACTGCTTCTAACAACTTGCCTCCCACACCATATATTCTTAATACCTTCCACAGAGCATCTCTATCAACTCTATCATATGCCTTCTCCAGATCCATAAATGCTACATACAAATCCATTTGCTTTTCTATATATATATATATATATATATATATATATATATATATATATATATATATATATATATATATATAAACTTCTCACTCCAAAGGATTCGATCATTTCCCTGCTAGAAGTTATGCAGCATTGGAGCTGCAGGAGCTCTTGAAAAAGTTGGAAAAGAGGTCATGGAGTAACAGCAGAACCCTCTCATGATTTCTTGGGGCAATATATATGTATATATATGGTTATTATTATTTTTTTATTTTGCTTTGTCGCTGTCTCCCGCGTTTGCGAGGTAGCGCAAGGAAACAGATGAAAGAAATGGCCCAACCCACCCCCATACACAATGTATATACATACACGTCCACAAACGCAAATATACATACCTATACATCTCAATGTACACATATATATACACACACAGACACATACATATATACCCATGCACACAATTCACACTGTCTGCCTTTATTCATTCCCATCGCCACCTCGCCACACATGGAATACCATCCCCCTCCCCCCTCATGTGTACGAGGTAGCACTAGGAAAAGACAACAAAGGCCCCATTCATTCACACTCAGTCTCTAGCTGTCATGCAATAATGCCCGAAACCACAGCTCCCTTTCCACATCCAGGCCCCACACAACTTTCCATGGTTTACCCCAGACGCTTCACATGCCCTGATTCAATCCACTGACTGCACGTCAACCCCGGTATACCACATCGATCCAATTCACTCTATTCCTTGCCCTCCTTTCACCCTCCTGCATGTTCAGGCCCCGATCACACAAAATCTTTTTCACTTCATCTTTCCACCTCCAATTTGGTCTCCCACTTCTCCTCGTTCCCTCCACCTCCGACACATATATCCTCTTGGTCAATCTTTCCTCACTCATTCTCTCCATGTGCCCAAACCATTTCAAAACACCCTCTTCTGCTCTCTCAACCACGCTCTTTTTATTTCCACACATCTCTCTTACCCTTACATTACTTACTCGATCAAACTACCTCACACCACACATTGTCCTCAAACATCTCATTTCCAGCACATCCACCCTCCTGCGCACAACTCTATCCATAGCCCATGCCTCGCAACCATACAACATTGTTGGAACCACTATTCCTTCAAACATACCCATTTTTACTTTCCAAGATAATGTTCTCGACTTCCACACATTCTTCAAGGCTCCCAGGATTTTCGCCCCCTCCCCCACCCTCTTCACTTCCACTTCCATGGTTCCATCTGCTGCCAGATCCACTCCCAGATATCTAAAACACTTTACTTCCTCCAGTTTTTCTCCATTCAAATGGGATGTATTATTAAATTTTAGGGAGAATAAAAAGATGTTCTGGAAGGAGGTAAATAAAGTGCGTAAGACAAGGGAGCAAATGGGAACTTCAGTGAAGGGCGCAAATGGGGAGGTGATAACAAGTAGTGGTGATGTGAGAAGGAGATGGAGTTAGTATTTTGAAGGTTTGTTGAATGTGTTTGATGATAGAGTGGCAGATATAGGGTGTTTTGGTCGAGGTGGTGTGCAAAGTGAGAGGGTTAGGGAAAATGATTTGGTAAACAGAAAAGAGGTAGTGAAAGCTTTGCGGAAGATGAAAGCCGGCAAGGCAGCAGGTTTGGATGGTATTGCAGTGGAATTTATTAAAAAAGGGGGTGACTGTATTGTTGACTGGTTGGTAAGGTTATTTAATGTATGTATGACTCATGGTGAGGTGCCTGAGGATTGGCGGAATGCGTGCATAGTGCCATTGTACAAAGGCAAAGGGGATAAGAGTGAGTGCTCAAATTACAGAGGTATAAGTTTGTTGAGTATTCCTGGTAAATTATATGGGAGGGTATTGATTGAGAGGGTGAAGGCATGTACAGAGCATCAGATTGGGGAAGAGCAGTGTGGTTTCAGAAGTGGTAGAGGATGTGTGGATCAGGTGTTTGCTTTGAAGAATGTATGTGAGAAATACTTAGAAAAGCAAATGGATTTGTATGTAGCATTTATGGATCTGGAGAAGGCATATGATAGAGTTGATAGAGATGCTCTGTGGAAGGTATTAAGAATATATGGTGTGGGAGGAAAGTTGTTAGAAGCAGTGAAAAGTTTTTATCGAGAATGTAAGGCATGTGTACGTGTAGGAAGAGAGGAAAGTGATTGGTTCTCAGTGAATGTAGGTTTGCGGCAGGGGTGTGTGATGTCTCCATGGTTGTTTAATTTGTTTATGGATGGGGTTGTTAGGGAGGTAAATGCAAGAGTTTTGGAAAGAGGGGCAAGTATGAAGTCTGCTGGGGATGAGAGAGCTTGGGAAGTGAGTCAGTTGTTGTTCGCTGATGATACAGCGCTGGTGGCTGATTCATGTGAGAAACTGCAGAAGCTGGTGACTGAGTTTGGTAAAGTGTGTGGAAGAAGAAAGTTAAGAGTAAATGTGAATAAGAGCAAGGTTATTAGGTACAGTAGGGTTGAGGGTCAAGTCAATTGGGAGGTGAGTTTGAATGGAGAAAAACTGGAGGAAGTGAAGTGTTTTAGATATCTGGGAGTGGATCTGGCAGCGGATGGAACCATGGAAGCGGAAGTGGATCATAGGGTGGGGGAGGGGGCGAAAATTCTGGGAGCCTTGAAGAATGTGTGGAAGTCGAGAACATTATCTCGGAAAGCAAAAATGGGTATGTTTGAAGGAATAGTGGTTCCAACAATGTTGTATGGTTGCGAGGCGTGGGCTATGGATAGAGTTGTGCGCAGGAGGATGGATGTGCTGGAAATGAGATGTTTGAGGACAATATGTGGTGTGAGGTGGTTTGATCGAGTGAGTAACGTAAGGGTAAGAGAGATGTGTGGAAATAAAAAGAGCGTGGTTGAGAGAGCAGAAGAGGGTGTTTTGAAGTGGTTTGGGCACATGGAGAGAATGAGTGAGGAAAGATTGACCAAGAGGATATATGTGTCGGAGGTGGAGGGAACGAGGAGAAGAGGGAGACCAAATTGGAGGTGGAAAGATGGAGTGAAAAAGATTTTGTGTGATCGGGGCCTGAACATGCAGGAGGGTGAAAGGAGGGCAAGGAATAGAGTGAATTGGAGTGATGTGGTATACCGGGGTTGACGTGCTGTCAGTGGATTGAATCAAGGCATGTGAAGCGTCTGGGGAAAACCATGGAAAGCTGTGTAGGTATGTATATTTGCGTGTGTGGACGTATGTATATACATGTGTATTGGGGGGGGGGTTGGGCCATTTCTTTCGTCTGTTTCCTTGCGCTACCTCGCAAACGCGGGAGACAGCGACAAAGTATAAAAAAAAAAAAAAAAAAAAAAATTTATGGATCTGGAGAAGGTATATAATAGAGTTGATAGAGATGCTCTGTGGAAGGTATTAAGAATATATGGTGTGGGAGGCAAGTTGTCAGAAGCAGTGAAAAGTTTTTATCGAGGATGTAAGGCATGTGTACGTGTAGGAAGAGAGGAAAGTGATTGGTTCTCAGTGAATGTAGGTTTGCAGCAGGGGTGTGTGATGTCTCCATGGTTGTTTAATTTGTTTATGGATGGGGTTGTTAGGGAGGTGAATGCAAGAGTTTTGGAAAGAGGGGCAAGTATGAAGTCTGTTGGGGATGAGAGAGCTTGGGAAGTGAGTCAGTTGTTGTTCGCTGATGATATAGCGCTGGTGGCTGATTCATGTGAGAAACTGCAGAAGCTGGTCATTGAGTTTGGCAAAGTGTGTGAAAGAAGAAAGTTGAGAGTAAATGTGAATAAGAGCAAGGTTAAGAGGTACAGTAGGGTTGAGGTTCAAGTCAATTGGGAGGTAAGTTTGAATGGAGAAAAACTGGAGGAAGTGAAGTGTTTTAGATATCTGGGAGTGGATTTGGCAGCAGATGGAACCATGGAAGTGGAAGTGAATCATAGGGTGGGAGAGGAGGCGAAAATTCTGGGAGCATTGAAGAATGTGTGGAAGTCGAAAGCATTATCTCGGAAAGCAAAAATGGGTATGTTTGAAGGAATAGTGGTTCCAACAATGTTATATGGTTGCGAGGCGTGGGCTATGGATAGAGTTGTGTGGAGGAGGGTGGATGTGCTGGAAATGAGATGTTTGAGGACAATATGTGGTGTGAGGTGGTTTGATCAAGTAAGTAATAATAGTGATCAAGTAAGTAATAATAGGGTAAGAGAGATGTGTGGTAATAAAAAGAGTGTGGTTGAGAGAGCAGAAGAGGGTGTTTTGAGACGGTTTGGTCACATGGAGAGAATGAGTGAGGAAAGATTGACTATAAGGATATATGTGTCAGAAGTGGAGGGAACGAGAAGTGGGAGACCAAATTGGAGGTGGAAAGATGGAGTGAAAAAGATTTTGAGTGATTGGGGCCTGAACATGCAGGAGGGTGAAAGGCGTGCAAGGAATAGAGTGAATTGGAACGATGTGGTATACCAGGGTCGATGTGCTGTCAATGGATTGAACTAGGGCATGTGAAGCGTCTGGGGTACACCATGGAAAGTTCTGTGGGGCCTGGATGTGGAAAGGAGCTGTGGTTTCGGTGCATTATTACATGACAGCTAGAGACTGAGTGTGAATGAATGTGGCCTTTGTTGTCTTTTCCTAGAGCTACCTCGCACACATGAGGGGGGAGGGGGTTGTTATTTCACGTGTGGCGGGGTGGCGATGGAAATGAATATAGGCAGACAGTATGAATTATGTATGTGTGTATATATGTAAATGTCTGTGTGTGTATATATATGTAGAGGTTGAGATGTATAGGTATGTATATTTGCGTGTGTGGACGTGTATGTATAAACATGTGTATGTGGGTGGGTTGGGCCATTCTTTCATTTGTTTCCTTGCGCTACATAGCTAACGCGGGAGACAGCTACAAAGCAAGATAAATAAATAAATAAAATATTCTAGAGAAAAATGACTAAAACTGCTAGTTAATGATGTATTTTAGGTAATAAAGAATTCTCTTTCTAAATTAGAATATAATTCAATGAAAGGCTTCTTTACCTTAACTGATGACCTAAAACATACTGTAACACATTCAAGAGCTGACAGACAGCATAAGATATGAAGCAAAATGTCAGGAAAGAAATATGGAAGTGCGAGTGCAGTTAAATTTCTTAAGAATGGGGGTAATTGTGTCATTAAGTTGTTAGTTAGGCTTTTTATGTCCATATGAAGAATGATAAGGTGCCTGAGGAGTGGCAGAATGCATATATAGTACTATTGTACAAAGGCAAGGGGGATAAAGATGAGTGTTTAAAATATAGAGGTATAAGTCTGCTCAGTGTATCTGTATCTGGTAAGTTGTATGGGAGGCTCATGACCCAGAGCATGGCAGCATGCAGAGAGCATCAAGACCAGAGGGGATCAATGTGGTTTCAGGAGTGGTGAAGGATGTATGGATTAGCATTTATGGATCTAGAGAAAGAATACAATAGGTTGGATAGAAATTTATTGTGGAAACACGGTGTTGTATATGATGTGGGAGAAAAGCTATCAGTAGCGAGGAGTTTTTATCAGGAGAGTCCAGTGTGTGGCTCAGTAGGTAGGACAGGAGGGCCAGTACTTTCAAAAATAAATGTATCTTACTGAAAAGCTTATTTACCTTAGATATCCCTGGGGATAGGGGAGAAAGAATACTTCTCACACATTCCCTGCAAGTTGTAGAAGGCAACTAAAGGGGACGGGAGCGGGGGGATAGAAACCCTCATCTCCTTGTATTCTAACTTTTTAAAAGAGGAAACAGAAGAAGGAGTCATGTGGGGAGTGCTCATCCCCTTCAAAGGCTCAGATTGGGGTGTCTAAATGTGTGAGGATGTAACCAAGATGAGAAAAAAGGTGAGATAGGTAGTATGTTTGAGGAAAGAAACCTGAATGCTTTGGCTCTGAGTGAAACGGAGCCCAAGGGTAAAGGGGGAGAGTGGTTTGGGAATGTTTTCGGAGTAAAGTCAGGGTTTGTGAGAGGATAAGAGCAAGGGAAGGAGTAGCACTACACCTGAAGCAGGAGTTGTGGGAGTATGTGATAGAGTGTAAGAAAGTAAACTCTAGATTGATATGGGTAAAACTGAAAGTTGATGGAGAGAGATGGGTGATTATTGGTGCATATGCACCTGGGCATGAGAAGAAAGATCATGAGAGGCAAGTGTTTTGGGAGCAGCTGAGTGAGTGTGTTAGCAGCCTTGATGCACAAGACCAGGTTATAGTGATGGGTGATTTGAATGCAAAGGTGAGTAATGTGGCAGTTGAGGGAATAATTGGTGTAAATGGGGTGTTCAGTGTTGTAAATGGAAATGGTGAAGAGCTTGTAGATTTGCGTGCTGAAAAAGGACTGGTGATTGGGAGTACCTGGTTTAAAAAGAGAGATATACATAAGTATACGTACATAAGTAGGAGAGATAGCCAGAGAGTGTTATTGGATTATGTGTGAATTGATAGGCACGTGAAAGAGAGACTTTTGGATGTTAATGTGCTGATAGGGACAACTGGAGGGATGTCTGATCATTATCTTGTGGAGGCGAATGTGAAGATCTGTAGATGTTTTCAGAAAAGAAGAATGTTGGGGTGAAAAGAGTGGTAAGAGTAAGTGAGCTTGGTAAGGAGACTTGTGTGAGGAAGTACCAGGAGAAATTGAGTGCAGAATGGAAAAAGGTGAGCAAATGATGTAAGGGGAGTGGGGGAGGAATGGGATGTATTTAAGGAAGCAGTGATGAGTTGCGCAAAAGATGCCTGTGGCATGAGAAAGGAGGGAAGTGGGCAGATTAGAAAGGGTAGTGAGTGGTGGGATGAAGAAGTAAGATTGTTAGTGAAAGAGAATAGAGAGGCATTTGGATGATTTTTGAAGGGATATAGTGCAAATGACCGGGAGATGTATAAAAGAAGGAGGCAGGAGGTCAAGAGAAAGTTGCAAGAGGTGAAAAAGAGGGCAAATGAGAGTTGGGGTGAGAGAGTATCATTAAATTTCAGGGAGGATAAAAAGATGTTTTGGAAGGAGGTAAAAAAAGTGCATAAGACAAGAGAACAAATGGGAACATCAGTGAAGGGGGCTAATGGGGAGGTAATAATAAGTGGTGGTGAAGTGAGAAGGAGATGGAGTGAGTATTTTGAAGGTTTGCCGAATGTGTTTGATGATAGAGTGGCAGATATAGGGTGTTTTGGTAGAGATGGTGCGAGAAGTGAGAGAGTTAGGAAGAATGGTTTGGTAAACAGAGAAGAGGTAGTGGAAGCTCTGCAGAAGACGAAAATCAGCAAGGCGGCAGGTTTGGATGGTACTGCAATGGAATTTACTAAAAAAGAGGGTGACTGTGTTGTTGACTGGTTGGTAAGGATATTCAATGCACATATGGTTCATGGTGAAGAGCCTGAGGATTGGCAGAATGCATGCATAGTGCCACTGTACAAAGACAAAGGGGATAAAGGTGAGTGTTCACATTACAGAGGTATAAGTTAACTGTTGAGTATTCCCGGGAAATCATATGGGAGGGTATTGACTGAGAGGGTAAAGGCATGTACATAGTATCAAATTGGGGAAGAGCAGAGTGGTTTCAGAAGTGGGAGAGGATATGTGGATCAGGTGTTTGCTTTGATGAATGTATGTCAGAAAAACTTAAAAAACAGATGGATTTGTATGTAGCATTTATGGATCTGGAGAGGGGATATGATAGGGGTTTACAGAGATGCTTTTTGGAAGGTATTAAGAGTATATGGTGTGGGAGGTAAGTTGCTACAAGCAGCAAAAAGTATTTATCGAGGATGTAAGGCATGTGTACGAGTAGGAAGAGAGGAAAGTGATTGGTCACCAGTGAATGTCGGTTTGCAGCAGGGTGCGTGATGTATCCATGGTTGTTAAATCTGTTTATAGATGGGGTGGTTAGCAAAGTGAATGCAAGAGTTTTGGAGAGGGGGCAAGTAAGCTGTCAGTTGTGGATGAGAGGGCTTAGGAAGCGAGTCAGTTGTTGTTCGCTGATGATACAGCACTGGTGGCTGATTCAGGTGAGAAACTGCAGAGGTTGGTGACTGAGTTTGGTAAAGTGTGTGAGAGGAGAAAGTTAAGAGTAAATGTGAATAAGAGCAATGTTATCATGTTCAGTAGGGTTGAGTGGCAAGTTAATTGGGAGGTAAGTTTGAATGGAGAAAAACTGGAGGAAGTAAAGTGTTTTAGATATCTGGGAGTGGACTTAACAGCAGACAGAACCATGGAAGTGGAAGTGAGTCACAGGGTGGGTGAGGGGGTGAAGGTTCTGGGAGCACTGAAAAATACGTGGAAGGTGAGAACGTTATCAAGGAGCAAAAATGGGTAAGTTTGAAGAAATAGTGGTTCCAACAATGTTATATGGTTGCAAGACATGGGCTGTAGATAGCGTTGTGCGGAGGAGGGTGGATGTGTTGGAAATGAAATGCTTGAGGACAATATGTAGTGTGAGGTGGTTTGATCGACCAAGTAATGAAAGGGTAAGAAAGATGCGTGGTAATAAAAGAGTGCGGTTGAGAGAACAGGAGAGGGTGTATTGAAATGGTTTGGACACATGGAGAGAATGAGTGAGGAAAGATTGACCAAGAGGATATATATGTTAGAGGTGGAGGGAACATGGTGGAAAGATGGGATGAAAAAGATTTTGAGTGATCGTGGCCTGAATATACAGGAGGGTGAAAGGGTGCAAGGAATAGAGTGAATTGGAATGATGTGGTATAATGGGGTCGATGTACTGTCAATGGATTGAAGCAGAGCATGTGAAGCATCTGGGGTAAACCATGGAAAGGTCTGTGGGGCTTGGATGTGGAAAGGAAGCTGTGGTTTTGGTGCATTACACCCGACAGCTAGAGACTGAGTGTGAACGAATGTGACCTTTTTGTCTTTTCCGGGCGCTACCTCGCTGGAGGGAGGGAGGGGGGGGATGCTGTTTCCTGTGTGGTGGGGTAGCAATGGGAATGGATGAAGGCAGCAAGTGTGAATATGTACATGTGTATATATGTATATGTCTGTATATTTATATGTATGTATACATTAAAATGTAAATATATGTATATGTGCATGTATGGGCATTTATGTATATATATGTGTATATGAGTGGTTGGACCATTCTTCGTTTGTTTCCTTGTGCTACCTTGCTGACACAGGAAACAGTGATTAAGAATAATAAATGAATAAACAAATAAATATAACAATGAAAAACTTCTTTATCTTGCATGATAATCTAGAATAATCTACCATGCTTCATAGGGCCAACAGATAGTGCAAAATGCAAATCAAAATTGAATAAATGTACAGAATCAATTATTTCAAAGCTTAATTTTAGGACCTAAAATTCCCCAAAAATATTCACACCCTAGAATGATACTTAACAAAAAAAAATATGACCAGATCTGAGATTTTGAATGAAATTTAGAAAAATAGGAAATTATTTTTTTTTTTATTTTGCTTTGTCGCTGTCTCCCATGTTTGCGAGGTAGCACAAGGAAACAGACGAAAGAAATGGCCCAACCCAACCCCATACACATACATATACATACACGTCCACACACGCAAATATACGTACCTATACATCTCAATGTACACATATATATACACACACAGACACTTACATATATACCCATGCACACAATTCACACTGCCTTTATTCATTCCCATCGCCACCTCGCCACACATGGAATACCATAACCCTTCCCCCTCATGTGTGCGAGGTAGCGCTAGGAAAAGACAACAAAGGCCCCATTCGTTCACACTCAGTCTCTAGCTGTCAGGCAATAATGCCCGAAACCACAGCTCCCTTTCCACATCCAGGCCCCACACAACTTTCCATGGTTTACCCCAGATACTTCACATGCCCTGATTCAATCCACTGACAGCACATCAACCCCAGTATACCACATAGATCCAATTCACTCTATTCCTTGCCCGCCTTTCACCCTCCTGCATGTTCAGGCCCTGATCACTCAAAATCTTTTTCACTCCATCTTTCCACCTCCAATTTGGTCTCCCACTTCTCCTCGTTCCCTCCATCTCCGACACATATATCCTCTTGGTCAATCTTTCCTCACTCATTCTCTCCATGTGCCCAAACCATTTCAAAACACCCTCTTCTGCTCTCTAAACCACGCTCTTTTTATTTCCACACATCTCTCTTACCCTTACATTACTTACTCGATCAAACCACCTCACACCACACATTGTCCTCAAACATCTCATTTCCAGCACATCCACCCTCCTCCGCACAACTCTATCCATAGCACACGCCTTGCAACCATACAACATTGTTGGAACCACTATTCCTTCAAACATACCCATTTTTGCTTTCCGAGATAATGTTCTCGACTTCCAAACATTCTTCAAGGCCCCCAGAATTTTCGCCCCCTCCCCCACCCTATGATTCACTTCCGCTTCCATGGTTCCATCCGCTGCCAGATCCACTCCCAGATATCTAAAACACTTTACTTCCTCCAGTTTTTCTCCGTTCAAACTTACCTCCCAATTGACTCGACCCTCAACCCTACTGTACCTAATAACCATGCTCTTATTCACATTTACTCTTGACTTTCTTCTTTCACACACTTTACCAAACTCAGTCACCAGCTTCTGCAGTTTCTCACATGAATCAGCCACCAGCGCTGTATCATCAGCGAACAACAACTGTCTCACTTCCCAAGCTCTCTCATCCACAACAGACTTCATACTTGCCCCTCTTTCCAAAACTCTTGCATTCACCTCCCTAACAACCCATCCATAAACAAATTAAACAACCATGGAGACATCACACACCCCTGCCGCAAACCTACATTCACTGAGAACCAATCACTTTCCTCTCTTCCTACACGTACACATGCCTTACATCCTCGATAAAAACTTTTCACTGCTTCTAACAACTTGCCTCCCACACCATATATTCTTAATACCTTCCACAGAGCATCTCTATCAACTCTATCATATGCCTTCTCCAGATCCATAAATGCTACATACAAATCCATTTGCTTTTCTAAGTATTTCTCTCATACATTCTTCAAAGCAAACACCTGATCCACACATCCTCTACCACTTCTGAAACCACACTGCTCTTTCCCAATCTGATGCTCTGTACATGCCTTCACCCTCTCAATCAATACCCTTCCATATAATTTAGCAGGAATACTCAACAAACTTATACCTCTGTAATTTGAGCACTCACTCTTATCCCCTTTGCCTTTGTACAATGGCACTATGCACGCATTCCGCTAATCCTCAGGCACCTCACCATGAGTCATATATACATTAAATAACCTTACCAACCAGTCAACAATACAGTCACCCCCTTTTTTAATAGATTCCATTGCAATACCATCCAAACCTGAGGCTTTCATCTTCCGCAAAGCTTTTACTACCTCTTCTCTGTTTACCAAATCATTTTCCCTAACCCTCTCACTTTGCACACCACCTCGACGAAAACACCCTATATCTGCCACTCTATCATCAAACACATTCAACAAACCTTCAAAATACTCACTCCATCTCCTTCTCACATTACCACTACTCGTTATCACCTCCCCATTAGCGCCCTTCACTGAAGTTCCCATTTGCTCCCTTGTCTTACGCACTTTATTTACCTCCTTCCAGAACATCTTTTTATTCTCCCTAAAATTTAATGATACTCTCTCACCCCAACTCTCATTTGCCCTCTTTTTCACCTCTTGCACCTTTCTCTTGACCTCCTGTCTCTTTCTTTTATACATCTCCCACTCAATTGCATTTTCTCCCTGCAAAAATCGTCCAAATGCCTCTCTCTTCTCTTTCACTAATAATCTTACTTCTTCATCCCACCACTCACTACCCTTTCTAATCAACCCACCTCCCACGCTTCTCATGCCACAAGCATCTTTTGCGCAATCCATCACTGATTCCCAAAATATATCCCATTCCTCCCCCACTCCCCTTACTTCCATTGCTCTTACCTTTTTCCATTCTGTACTCAGTCTCTCCTGGTACTTCCTCACACAAGTCTCCTTCCCAAGCTCACTTACTCTCACCACCCTCTTCACCCCAACATTCACTCTTCTTTTCTGAAAACCCATACAAATCTTCATCTTAGCCTCCACAAGATAATGATCAGACATCCCTCCAGTTGCACCTCTCAGCACATTAACATCCAAAAGTCTCTCGCGCACCTGTCAATTAACACGTAATCCAATAACGCTCTCTGGCCATCTCTCCTACTTACATACGTATACTTATGTATATCTCGCTTTTTAAACCAGGTATTCCCAATCACCAGTCCTTTTTCAGCACATAAATCTACAAGCTCTTCACCATTTCCATTTACAACACTGAACACCCCATGTATACCAATTATTCCCTCAACTGCCACAATACAAAATTTGCACAATTTTTAAACCAAAACCCTTTTTCTTTTAAGAATGAAATATAGATTAATGAAAGGCTTCTTTAATCTAAATAATAATAATAATAAAAAAAAAATATTCTAGAATACTTCCTAAGGCCAACAACAAGTAATATGAAGCAAGTTATTATGAAATACATTCATTGTAATTTTTTGAAAGTTTGATTTCAGAACTTTTTCTTTCTTCATGTTGAAGGATCTGGTCATGGACAAAAATCCACATCAAGGTCAGGCCTTAATTGAAATACAGAGAGAATCATGAAATGGAAAAAACAAAGGAAAATATCTATGAATTTTTGAGAAAGTGGAAAGCCTGTCTTTTGAAACGTGCTAGATCATAGTTATTGGGAAAGACATGAGAGGGTAGAATTCCAGAGCTTCGATGTATAGGGAAAGAAGCAGGAATCAAAATGACCCACCCTTGAGTTGCTGATGACCACACAATAGTCATGTAATGCAACAGCTTGCCAAGTATTGCGTGGTCTAGTTTGCAGTGTGAGAACACAAGCAGCCAGCTTTTAGGAGCAAAAACCAAAGTAATACTTATAGAAGAGTGAACCAACATTGTGGCATAGGGCTAGTGGGGTCAAGTTTGGAAGTTGTCAAGTAAGGATGCAGAACTAGAACCATCCCAAATGTGAAAGCAGTACTCAATACAAGGAGTTTTTGAGAGAGAGATGGGCAGAAACTGTCTTGGAGGGATTAAACGTAAGATTATGTGTACCCCACTGAGATATCCTGTCCAAGACTGAGTTTATTGAGGAAGCTTTGTCAAGATGAAATGCAGATTGAGTAGGAGAAGAGGGAGCAGAATTGAAGGATGTGGATGAATGCAGTGTTGAGTCATCAGCATTTGAGTTCATTGGATTATTTGTGGAGGAAAGGAAATTGTTGAAAAAAAAAAATGTGTAGGGACAGGACAGAACCTTGAGGGACACTGCTGTTGATGGAGATAAGATTAGATGCTGAACTATCAACAACCACAGAGAAAGACTGGATAGAGAGGAAGATAGATATGGAGTTAAGTGAGGGAGGGAAGCCAAAAGAGGGGAGCTTAAAGATGAGGCCCATGAATCTTATCTAGCATGAAAAATGTGCTGTGCACTGAGATTTTAGAGCAAATCCAGCTTTTAAAGAATAATGACTAAAATAATTAAGGAAATTTTTCAGGCCTAAACATTTTTTCTTTTGAAATTCAAATATAAGTTAATGAAAGGTTTCTTTACTTTAAGTGATTACCTGAAACATCATAATTCTATGTAGGACTGACAGATGGTGTGTCAAACAAAACATTATGATTGACGTTATGTATCTAATCATTTCAAAATCAATATGACTAACTGGTTCCAAAACATAATTTTCTCCCTAGAATGTTATTCATCACAAAAAATATGACATATTGAGAAATGAAAGCACATGTATATTTCAAGAATGATAGTAGAAAATGCCAGCTAATGTTCACTCATGCCAGCATGAAGAACATTACATATGATACACTAGTTGGAAGAACTGTGATGCTCAAGTTGGATATGTGGTAAAAGAGGGCAGTACAAGAGCTGAGATGAAATGGGAAATGAAAAAGAGACTTCAATAAATTCTGTGGTAATGTTGACTGTGAAATGGAATTCAGTAGCCAGGAATGAAGGCTTTGTGCTGAGAGGTTTTGTGAAATTTACAAAGGAGTAAAGGCATGTGTACCCCAAGCCTCTAATACAGAGGGAATGGTAAGAAAGGGGAAGGAATGGTCCAATAAAAGATGTCACAAAGCAAAGGGTCTTCAAGGTAAGAAAAAAAGAGCAAAGTAATTTTGAAGGAGGGAAAAACTTCAAAACTATTCAGTAAATTTGTTAGTTAAGGAACAGCAAATAGCAGCAAACAGCAAGGGATTCTGAGGGAAAATTAGTTCAGGATGATGAACGATAGGTGAACTGATCAATAACTTCAAAATTGTTTTAACAATGGAAGACATCACAGCCCCAAAACCTGTGAAGTAGAATGGAGAGGGGGTTTTGGAAATCAATGAGATATCTAGAAACGATGTTAACAGAATAGTAGAAGGACAACCCATTCAAGGCTCATGGTCCTGATAAAATTATATCATATGTGCTACAGATGTGTAAAGATTTGCTTGATAGATTACCTGAATTATTTTTCAAGATGTCACTGGAGAAAGGCACAGTGCCAAGGGAATGGGAAATTGGCAAACATCATACTTATATAAAAGAAAGGAGACTGGGACCAGGTACTAACTAGAGAACGGTCTCACTAACAAGTTTGGTGTGGAAGGTTTTGGAGAGCACTATTAGAAAGCAAGTGGATGACCTTCCACAAAGAAGAAATTT
Organism: Panulirus ornatus; assembly: GCF_036320965.1. Classification (NCBI taxonomy): domain Eukaryota; kingdom Metazoa; phylum Arthropoda; class Malacostraca; order Decapoda; family Palinuridae; genus Panulirus; species Panulirus ornatus. Next base: position 24,391,562 of record NC_092241.1, read on the forward strand.
CTTGAGTGAAAGACAGCTTCAGTAAACATTTCAACCAAAACTTGCAAATTAAAGTCATCGCAAGGTTATTGAAGAACTGGACAGCAAACTTCCCATTATACACAGACCACTGCTAATGTTGAAATAATAAAAATACTATATCAAAAAAGGAGCTGTGGTTTCGGTGCATTATTACATGACAGCTAGAGACTGAGTGTGAACGAATGGGGCCTTTGTTGTCTTTTCCTAGTGCTACCTCGCACACATGAGGGGGGAGGGGGTTGTTATTCCATGTGTGGCGAGGTGGCGATGGGAATAAATAAAGGCAGACGGTATGAATTATGTACATTTCCATATATGTATATGTCTGTGTGTGTATATATATGTATACATTGAGAAGTATAGGTATGTATATTTGCGTGTGTGGACGTGTATGTATATACATGTGTATGTGGGTGGGTTGGGCCATTCTTTCGTCTGTTTCCTTGCGCTACCTTGCTAATGCAGGAGACAGCGACAAAGCAAAATAAATAAATAAAATATTAAAAAAAGTGTTTCAATAAATGACCTAAACTTAAGTCATGAAACCTTTAATTTCATGAGCACTAATTTGACATTATGAGTATTTACTTCTCTCATCACTTAGCTTGATATTTACCATCTTGGTGATGTGCCCTTTGAGTTTCTGTTTGTTTTGTTTTCCATCTCTTTCCCCTTTGGTCCTTTTATGTAGTATCATTTATATATTGTCAACCAACCTATAGCTTTCCTTAAATCATTCATTAAATCATGTTCTCTCCTGTTTATGTATATTAATCTATTTCATTTATTATACTTTGTCGCTGTCTCCTGCGTTAGTGAGGGAGCGCAAGGAAACAGATGAAAGAATGGCCCAACCCACTCACATACACATGTATATACATACATGTCCACACCCACACATATACATACCTATACATTTCAACGTATACATACATATACATACACAGACATATACATGTATACACATGTACATAATTCATACTTGCTGCCTTTATTCATTCCCACTGCCATCCCGCCACACATGAAATGACACCCTCCTCCCTACCACATGCATGCAAGGTAGTGCTAGGAAAAGACAGCAAAGGCCACATTCGTTCACACTCGGTCTCTAGCTGTCATGTATAATGCACTGAAACCACAGCTCCCTTTCCACATCCGGGCCCCACAAAACTTTTCATGGTTTACCCAAGATGCTTTACATGCCCTGGTTCAATCCATTGACAGCACGTCGATCCCAGTATACCACACTGTTCTAATTGACTCTATTCCTTAAACGCCTTTCACCCTCCTGCGTATTAAGGCCCCAATTGCTCAAAATCTTTTCACCCCATCCTTCCACCTCCAATTTGGTCTTCCACTTCTCCTCGTTCTCTCCACCTCTGACAAATATATTCTCTGTCAATCTTTCCTCACTCATTCTCTCCATGTTTATACATATGTAAGTGATATCAAAATATTGAAAAATAATTTTTTTGTCTTCTGATCCTTTGATTCTACTCCTTTCAATGATATTAGCAAAATATCTTAATACAGTTTTCCTAACTCCTTTATCAGTGTTTGCTTGATATTACTATAAAAAGACTTGAGGCTAGTACTGCTCCTCATAGCACCTCTGATACATTTTTTTCAGGCATGGTTCAGTTTGCTAAAATTATATTCTGAATTTCTTTCAGAGAAAATTCTTAATCTATATTCCTACTTCACATTCAATGATTTTTCATTAACTCTATAATCATTCTGTGGTTTGACTTGTAAAATGCCTTAGTAAAGTCAAGAAAAACTATGTTCATCTTTTTCCTTGTATTAAGATTCACGGATGCTACTGTTATGAATCCCCGTCCTTTATGGACAGGAATTAGAGAAGACTCTTCTGCTAAGACCACCCCCTTGATGGAAATTCCCTGAGGGAATGGGCATCAGATAAATATAGATATATAGTCAGACAGATAGTGATGTGGCAGTAGTTGAGTATGCAGTTTCCCCTTGCCAAATCCATGCTGGCCTTCAATTCTGTATCATTCTATTTCCCTTTCAAATATCTTTTTTAAGTGATATGCCTAGGGTAGGGGAGAAAGAATTCTACCTCCATATTCCCTGTATGTTGAACAAGTGACTAAAGGGGCTACAGCAGGGGACTGGAAAACCCCTTTCCTGTATTTCAATTCTAAAGGATGGTACAGAAGGAGCCAAGCAGAGAGTGCTCATCCTCCTCAAAGGCTCAAGATAGGGTGTCTAAATGTGTCTGGATGTAAACAAGATGAGAAGAGTGGAGAGATAGGAAGCATGCTTGAGAAAAAAAAACCTGGATGTTCTGGCTCCAAGTGAAATAAAGCTCAAAGGTAAATGGGAGGAATACTTTGGAAATGTCTTTGGAGTAAGTCAGGGGATGGTGAGAAGTCAATAGCTATGGAAGGAGCAGCACTACTCTTGAAGCAGGAGTTGTGGAAATATGTGAAAGTGTTAGGAAGTAAATTCTAGACTGATATGGATAAAATGAAAGCTCATGGTGAGAGACAGGCGAGTATTAATGGTTATGCACCTGAGCATAAGAAAAATCATGAGAAGAAAGTGTTTTGGGAGCAGCTGAGTGAGTGTGTCGACAATTTTGATGTATAAGACCAGGTATCAGAGATGGGTGATTTGAATGCCAAGGTGTGTAATGTGGCAACTGATGGTGAAATTGGGCAACATCATGCCTTCAGTATTAGGAATGGCAATGGATAACAGCTTGTAGAGCTGTGTGCTGAATAAGGACTGGTGATTGGGAATACCTGATTGAAAAAGAACAACACACAACAGTATATGTATGTGAGTAGAAGAGATGATCAACGGGCATCATTGGATTACATATTAATTGACAGGCATGTAAAAGAAAGACTTTTGGGTGTAAATGAGCTGAATGGGTTGGCTGGTGGGATGTCTTATCACTATCTTGTGAAGGCAATAGTGAAGCTTTGTAGAGGTTCTCAGAAAAGAGGAAACAATGTCCATGAGAAGGGAGTGATGACAACAAGGGAGCTTGGAAATAAGACTTGTGTGAAGAAATACTAAGAGAGATAAAGTGTAGAATGGCAGAAGGTGTGAATAATGAAGCAAGGTAGTGGGTGAGGAATGAGAGGTATTTAGGGAAGCAATGCTTGCATGTGTGTGAGATGCACATGGCACGCAAAAGGCAGGCATATTAGAAAGGGTAGTGAGTGATAGGATGAAGAAGCAAAGTTGCTAGTGAAAGAGAAAAGAGAGGCATTTAGGCAGTACTGACTGGGAAGGAGCGCAATTAATTGGGGATGTAAAAGAGAGTGGCACAAGGTCAAGAGGAAAGTGCAGGGTTTGCAAAAAAGGGCATATGACAGTTGGGGTGAGTATCAGTAAACTTCAGAGAGAATAAAATGTTTTGGGAAGAAGTTAATAATGTATGAAAAACATGTGAACAAGTAAAAACATCAGAAGGGGGCAAAAGGGGAAGTGGTAATAGGTAATGATTAATTGAGGAGATGGGCTGAGTATTTTGAAGGATTGTTAAATAAGTGTGATGATAGAGTGGCAGATATAGGGTGTTTGGGTTATGGCGGTATCCTAAATGAGTCATGGAGAATGGTTTAGAGAAAAGACATGAGATGGTGAAAGCCTTACATACGATGAAATGTGATAAGACGGAGTTAATGGAATTGCAGTTAAATTTGTTAAGAAAGGGTGTCATTGTGTTGCCAATTGCTTGATAAGGATTTTCAATGTGTGAGGACTTGCAGAATACATGCATAGTGCTAATGTATAAAGGCAAATGCGATAAAGGTGAATGTTCAAACTAAATAGGTGTAAGTATGTTGAGTGTATCTGTTTAGTTGTATGGAGGTTATTGATTGAGAAGGTGAAGTCATATACAGAACATCAGATTGGGGAGAAGCTTTTAGGTTTCAGAAGTGGTAGGGGGTGTGTGGATCAGGTGTTTGCTTTAAAGAATGTGTGAGAAATATTTAGAGAAACAGATGAATTTGTACGTGTTATTTATGGAGTAGCATACGAGAGGGTTGATAGACATGCCTTGTGGAAGGTCTTAAGAATATAAGGTGTGAGGAAAGTTGTGAGAAATTGAGGGAAATATTTTAAGGGTGTATGGCATGTGTTTGAGGAATGGTTCCAAGTGAAGGTTGGTTTACCACAGGGGTTTGTAATGTCACCATAGTTGTTTCCTTTGTTTTTGGATGAGACAATGAGGGAGGTAAATGCAAGAGTCTTGGAGAGAGGAGTGAGTATGCAGTCTGTGGGGGATGAGAGGGCCTGGGTAGTGAGTCTGTTGTTGTTTGCTGATGATAAAACACTGGTGGCAGATTTCAATGAGAAACTGCAAATGTTGATGGCTGAGTCTGAAAGATTGTCTGAATGGAAAAAGTTGGGAGTAAATATGAATAAAAGCAAGGTTATTAGGTTTAGCAGGCTTGAGATAGGTTAATTGGGGTGTGAGTTTGAAAGTAGAAAACTTGGAGGAATAAAAGTGTTTTAGATACCTGGGAGTGGACATGGCAGTGAATAGAATCATGGAAGCAGGTATGAGTCATAAAGATGGGTAAGGAGGCAGAGGTTCTAGGAGCAGTGAAGAATGTGTGGAAAGGGAATGTTATCTAGGAGGGCAAAAATGGGTGTGTTTGAAGGTCTGGTAGTCCCACCAATATCATAATGATGCAAAGCATGGGCTGTAGATAAGGCTGTGGAGGGAAACGTGAATGTGTTGAAAATGAAATGTTTTGAGGACAATGTGTGGTGCGAGGTGGTTTGATTAAGTAATGAAAGGGTAAGAGAGTTCAGCAGTGATAAAAAGAGTGTGGCTGAGTGAGCTGAAAAGGGTGTGCTGAAATGGTTTGGACGTATGGAGAGAGTAGTGAGAAAAGGTTGACAAAGAGGATATATGTGTCAGGAGTGAAGGGAACAAGGAGATCAGGGAGACCAAACTGGACATGGAAAGATGGAATCAAAAAGATTTTGAGCACTTGGGGCCTGAACAAGTTGGAGGGTGAAAAGAATGCAAGATATAAATCAAATTGGAATGATGTGGCATACTGGGGTTGATATGCTGTCAGTGGACTGAACCAAGGCATGTGAAGTGTCTGAGGTAAACCTCAGAAAGGTCTGTGAGGTCCTGGTTGGGGAAAGGGAGCTGTGGTTTCAGTGCAGTACATGACAATCAGATATTTGATGTGAATGCATGTGGTCTTTCTTCGTCTATTCCAGACACTACCTCGCTAATGTGGGAAATGGTGATCAAGTATGAAAAAAAATCAAGCTGATTGGTCTAAACTATGATGATGTTTGCAAGACTATATCTAATCAGATGTGCTTTTGTCAACTTTGTCATTTTCAAGGAGATGGCTGGAATTTTATTTGGTCCTGGGGCTGAATTCTCTTTTAAGTTGATCTGTTGCCTTGTATGTGACATTTCCCAATATCTCAGTACCTATGACTGCATTTCCCTCCTGTTAATTAAACAGTTTATCATCTATCTAAGGCTTTTTGAGTGCTAAACACAAAAGAATAAGGGCCTCATTTGTGAACATGCCCTCTAGCTGTCACATGTAATGAAATGAAACTAGTGACCACCATCTACAGCCAAGCCCCACAGGATATCACTATTACTTGGTTTACACATGGTTTCATATAAAGATTACCAACTTACAACGTAGCTTTCAGTCTGGGCTCACAAGTCATATACATACTCAACTTTGATAACCCTTTTAGTGAAATATTACATATCATTTGTTGAACTAGCTTTCCTGTTAATCAAATACCCTGTTGGATGCAAATGAAATCCTTTGGAAGCATCATTAAAATATTATATTTCTAAAAATGACAAAATATTTCAAATGATGACCTTTCAATCACTAATAAAAAAGAAATAAAAAAGAATTAAATTCATGGGTACTAATACCATCTGACTTTACTGAGAAAAAAAAGACAAAATAATTCTATGAAATCAAAGAATAACTGGAATTCATAAAGAGAAACATGGCAAAGTCTTATAAAAACAATACTATATATGAGATATTCACACACTATGTTCATATACTGCCTACACTAATGCCAAGGTACATGGGATGGATGTGCTGTAGGTGCCAACTTGAAGTATCTTGCTGTGCGTTGTCCAGTGGCTGTTGCTCCTAACTGTTGAGAACCTCCCCCTGAGTTTCCTGCTTCTGTCTCAATAGCATCACCACGAAGGGTTGAGATACACTTCCAGATGTCCAGATAATTCGCTGAGGGCAAAGTATCTTATCAAGGATTTATGAAATTACTACTGAAAATAGCTGACAATAATACAGGTGATCTTATTCTTATGCCTATTTGCTTATCCCTTCAATGTGAAGTACATCAGGAATAATTGATAAACTGCCTCATCATTACCACATGTCTAATCTATAATTCAATAAAACCAGTGCCTACCATCATCCACTGCCATACCTTAAAGACTACTGTAATTCCAGGTTTTACCATAACTGCTTCACATGAACTAGTTCAGCCTTCTGACAATATGAAGCCCCCATATACCATGTTGATTCAATTCATTCTATCCCATGCACACCTCTCATCCTCCAGAACGTTCAGGCCCTAATACCCAAAAGCCTCCTTCTCCCCCGTCTTTCCGTCTCCTCCTCAGTCTCCCCAAAGTCAGGACCCTTTAAACTGGGAAAAAAGTATGAAAATAACCTGAAGGAAATATGCAGGATGTTACATAGAAATTCCAATTGGGTATTCACATAAAAATGCAAGGACAAATCAGATGATTAACTGTTTAACTAACATGATGAAAATGTACTTAGAGATACCAAGATATTGGTAGATGACATAATCAGAGCAATCAGAAAAAAATCAAGTTTGGGGCTAGATGGAATCCTTGTCAATGTGCAACTGTACAAGGGGGAAAGTAGTCAAACCCAATTACTGTATTAGCTCATTACAATTACACATATGAAAGTTGAATGCAGAGAAAGAGAACACACATTGTTTCTAAAGCCTTCAGATAAACTAGACCATAGGATGTGTCTAGAGAAAGTAGCTAAACATAACATTAAAGGTAATATGGGAAGATGAATCAGAGTTCTCATCTAACAGAAACTTAAAAGAAGTAGCAAACAGAACCATGCCTGAGAATGATGTTCTATGTGGGATACCACAAGGAATGACTGCTAGTCTCTTTAGTCTTTACAATAAAAATATAAGACATCAGCAGCAAAGTAAAAGAAAGAATTGAAAGGAGATTTGTAAATGACACGAGAACAAGCAAACTGATTGAATCAGAAGCTAATAAAAAAAAAGTAAAAAGACTTAGGCATGATTTATAAATCGGCAGCAGTAAACATGATGGAATTTCAAAATGACAGGTTTGAGAAAACAAACCATGGAACATGTGAGAATACCAGTACCTAATAAATGCCAATCAGAGAAAGCAATTGAAAGTATTACAAATGATAAAAAAGTATGCATCATCATGAATTAGAAAACCAAGAAAACCATAATTTGAGAACATATGGAGAAAATAGCATTATCAAGCTAAGTAATTTTACAAAATGAGAGAAACTATTAATAAAACTGTTTAATGTATACATAAGAAGCATCAACATAACCAAAGGAAATACAAAAAAATTAAAGAGAATTCAAAGGCACTTAACAAGCAAAACAGAGGGAATGGTAAATGTAAACTACCATGAAAGGTTGAAAGATGTGGAATTCTATAGCCCTCATTTTCTCTCATCCACTCTCTAGCTGTTGTGTAATTACCAATTTGTACTGAATGGGGAGGGAATTTTACACATGTGGGGCCCTATATTGTAAATATTCCGATCATATAACTTAAATATATGTATGCCATCTGCACTGACCATGTCCAATCATTTCAATCCATTCATCCACCAATCTTATACTATAAAAATCCTTCTTAAATCTTTTTTAACAACTTTCTTTGCTTAATCAAATGTTATATCACTTGGTTGCTCTATCTTTAAACCTCTCTAAGAATGTCTATGTCATTGATCTGTTTCATTGATCTCTATCAACTCTATCATGTGCCTTCTCCCGATCCATAAATGCTACATAGAAATCCATTTGTTTTTCTAAGTATTTCTCACACACATTCTTCAAAGCAAACACCTGATCCACACATCCTCTACCACTTCTGAAACCACACTGCTCTTCCCCAATCTGATGCTCTGTACATGCCTTCACCCCTCAATCAATACCCTCCCACATAATTTACCAGGAATACTCAACAAATTTATACCTCTGTAATTTGAGCACTCACTCTTATCCCCTTTGCCTTTGTACAATGGCACTATGCAAGCATTCTGCCAATCCTCAGGCACCTCACCATGAATCATACATACATTAAATAACCTTACCAACCAGTCAACAATACAGTCACCCCCTTTTTTTAATAAATTCCACTGCAATACCATCCAAACCTGCTGCCTTGCCGGCTTTCATCTTCCATAAAGCTTTTACTACCTCTTCTCTATTTAAATCAATTTAACAAAGAATAATAGAAAAAACAGAGCGTATCTGGTTCAAAAGACATTTTCCTTGAAAAGTCATCTATACTTGAAATGATAACATATGTGTTATAATGCTTCCACTGGCCGACATACACCACAAATTTTGATGCAAATTGTCATGAAACTTTTAACCTTGTAATCATATACATGTTTAATCACAGGAATTAATGACCCCTAAACAATATTTCAGCCTAAGAGCCATATCTGTCATTAAGAATATGTGACATAATGAGGGTTTGAAGAAAATAAATTTTCCAAAGAAAAAATGCACGTACGTGGTGGCTGATTCATGTGAGAAACTGCAGAAGCTGGTGACTGAGTTTGGTAAAGTGTGTGGAAGAAGAAAGTTAAGAGTAAATGTGAATAAGAGCAAGATTATTAGGTACAGTAGGGTTGAGGGTCAAGTCAATTGGGAGGTGAGTTTGAATGGAGAAAAACTGGAGGAAGTGAAGTGTTTTAGATATCTGGGAGTGGATCTGGCAGCGGATGGAACCATGGAAGCGGAAGTGGATCATAGGGTGGGGGAGGGGGCGAAAATTCTGGGGGCCTTGAAGAATGTGTGGAAGTCGAGAACATTATCTCGGAAAGCAAAAATGGGTATGTTTGAAGGAATAGTGGTTCCAACAATGTTGTATGGTTGCGAGGCGTGGGCTATGGATAGAGTTGTGCGCAGGAGGATGGATGTGCTGGAAATTAGATGTTTGAGGACAATGTGTGGTGTGAGGTGGTTTGATCGAGTGAGTAACGTAAGGGTAAGAGAGATGTGTGGAAATAAAAAGAGCGTGGTTGAGAGAGCAGAAGAGGGTGTTTTGAAGTGGTTTGGGCACATGGAGAGAATGAGTGAGGAAAGATTGACCAAGAGGATATATGTGTCGGAGGTGGAGGGAACGAGGAGAAGAGGGAGACCAAATTGGAGGTGGAAAGATGGAGTGAAAAAGATTTTGTGTGATCGGGGCCTGGACATGCAGGAGGGTGAAAGGAGGGCAAGGAATAGAGTGAATTGGAGTGATGTGGTATACCGGGGTTGACGTGCTGTCAGTGGATTGAATCAAGGCATGTGAAGCGTCTGGGGTAAACCATGGAAAGCTGTGTAGGTATGTATATTTGCATGTGTGGACGTATGTATATACATGTGTATGGGGGGGGGTTGGGCCATTTCTTTCGTCTGTTTCCTTGCGCTACCTCGCAGACGCGGGAGACAGCGACAAAGTATAATAAAAAAATAAAAACGTCTTAGTTCAGGGTAATTTCTTGGCCAAAAGACTTTTTGTTTCAAAATCGAAGTATATCATAATTAAGTCTTTTTTGCTTGAAGGGATAATGTAAAATATACCATAATGCTTCCTGTAAAGGACAGTTACCAAATAAATATGAAGCGAATTCTCATATTTTCAATCCTGTGATTATTCAAATTTAAAATTTGAAGACATAATGGCCCTTAAACAAAATTTCAGGCCCAGAGTCATGTTCACATTTGTTATAATGAAGCTTTTAAGCAAATCTATTTCCTGAATAAATATAGTAAAAAATACAGATGACAGTTCAGTAACATTCATGCAAAAAACATTTTGCTCAGAACTAAAATGTACTATTATGAAAGTCTTTTATACTGAAAATGATAGAGTTCACTGTTGGATGATGCTTCCTGTGGCCAACAGACACTAAAAATTAAGAAGCAAAATTCTTATGAATTCCATTATCAATATATTGCATAATTTCAAGACTTACCAGCCTTAGCTAAACATTTAGAGCCAAGGAAATGCATTCAGTAAGAGGAATAGGTGTCATACCGAAGTGTTGAAGAAAATCTATCTTCCAAAGCAAAGCAGTAAATTGCAAGTAAATGAACAAGTTCAAGGGATTTTTAGGCAATACAAGTCAATTGGGAGGTAAGTTTGAATGGAGAAAAACTGGAGGAAGTAAAGTGTTTTAGATATCTGGGAGTGGATCTGACAGCGGATGAAACCATGGAAGCGGAAGTAAATCATAGGGTGGGGGAGGGGGCGAAAATCCTGGGAGCCTTGAAGAATATGTGGAAGTCAAGAACATTATCTCGGAAAGCAAAAATGGCTATGTTTGAAGGAATAGTGGTTCCAACAATGTTGTATGGTTGCGAGGCGTGGGCTATGGATAGAGTTGTGCGCAGGAGGGTGGATGTGCTGGAAATGAGATGTTTGAGGACAATATGTGGTGTGAAGTGGTTTGATCGAGTAAGTAATGTAAGAGAGATGTGTGGGAATAAAAAAAGTGTGGTTGAGAGAGCAGAAAAGGGTGTTTTGAAATGGTTTGGGAACATGGAGAGAATGAGTGAGGAAAGATTGACCAAGAGGATATATGTGTCGGAGGTGGAGGGAACGAGGAGAAGTGGGAGACCAAATTGGAGGTGGAAAGATTGAGTGAAAAAGATTTTGAGTGATCGGGGCCTGAACATGCAGGAGGGTGAAAGGCGGGCAAAGAATAGAGTGAATTGGATCGATGTGGTATACCGGGGTCGACGTGCTGTCAATGGATTGAACTAGGGCATGTGAAGCGTCTGGGGTAAACCATGGAAAGTTCTGTGGGGCTTGGATGTGGAAAGGGAGCTGTGGTTTTGGGCATTATTGCATGACATCTGGAGACTGAGTGTGAGCGAATGGGGCCTTTGTTGTCTTTTCCTGGCGCTGCCTCGCACACATGAGGGGGGAGGGGGATGTTATTCCTTGTGTGGCGGGGTGGCGATGGGGGTGAGTAGGGGCAGACAGTGTGAATTGTGTACATGTGTGTATATGTGTGTGTCTGTATGTGTATATATGTGTGTACGTTGGGATGTGTGGGTGTGTATGTTTGTGTGTGTGGACGTGTGTGTGTGTGCATGTGTGTGGGGGTGGGTTGGGCCATTTCTTTTGTCTGTTTCCTTGCACTACCTCGCAGGCGTGGGAGACAGCGACAAAGCAAAATAAATAAATATAACATCTTTTTTGTTACAAAACTGTAATACAATATAATGAAAGTCTTCCACACTTGAAATCATAGGTAACAGGTAGTTGTTGGTAGGCAGCCAATGACCAGGGAGGTATATTACCAGCACTATCTGCCTGGGTATCAGAAGGGTTAGTGATGGCTGTGTAGTGAGCCAGCACTTCAGTGGTTGTCAAGTTGTACTCTTCTGACCCAGGTAGCTGTCTTTTTTTTCTACCTCACCCACACGTGCACTACAGGAATTTTGTCCACAAACATACAAAATCTCCTGGTCATACATAACACTTGTCAACACTTAACTCACACAGCTCATTCTTCGTAACTCCTTTTGGCAAACTGGTAGGAGCAATAGTAGGTACGAACATTTAGGTAGAAGCATTAAGTAGAAAATTAAGGAACAGTTGTAGGCAAGAACATTCTGTAGGAGCATTAGGTAGAAGTAGTTAGTTGAAACATTTGGTAGGAGCCTCTGCTAACACTGCACTAGACTTGCCTTCTGCCAGTGGCCTGTTAAGGGTGAGGCACTAAAGGCTGAGTGGCACTGGAGTTCACTAGTTATGGAAACTTTATTGCCTTGGTCACTCCCATGAGACAGTTACAGATTGGAATAGGCATCAGAGCTACACATAAATAGATAGATAGATAGATAGACAGATGAAGTAAAATATATCAAATGCTCCCACTAACTGAAAAATAGCAAATAAATATGAAGGAATTCTCACATCTTTTTTTAATCTGTACTCATTTAAATGCTTAATCTTAGGATTTAATGGCCTGTAAACAATACTTAAGCCCCCAAATCATATTCACCATGAAGACTAGGTGTTATACTGAGACTGTGAAAGAAATCTATTTTCTAAAAAGAGGAACTAATGCAAAAAAGAATTTTTGGTCAAAGATCTTTACTTCAAAATTGAAATATAATGTAATGAAAGTCCTCTATACTTGGCATGATAACATAAAATATGTTGCAATGCTTCCACTGGCTGACTGATAGCAAAAAAATCAGAATATTCTCATACAATTTTTCAATCCTTGGAATCATTTCAGTGCTTAATTACAAAACTTATTGGCCCCTAAAAAAATTTCAGCCCCAAAACTGAAGAATACATGTTATACTGATATTCTGTAGAAAATCAAATTTCAGACAGAATTACTGTTAAACAACATAAAGAGAATCTTCTATACTTGGCATAATAATGTAAAATATGTCATTATGCTTCCCACAGCCAACATATATGACATACATATATTGTTAATTCTCAGGAGATTTATTAGTCCTGCAATCATTTTCATGTTTAATTACAGGACTTAATAGCCCTTAAAGAATATTTCAGCCAGAGAAACATATCCAGCATGAATAATAGGTATGATACTGATGTTTTGAAGCAAGCCTATGGACCTGATGGCATCCATCCCCATGAAGTGAAAGAGAGTGCCTCCAAACTTGCACCTGTGCTTGCTCGTCTTTTCTGTTTCTTTGTAAAAACAAGAGCTTTTCCTTTTCCTTGGAAGCATGCATTGGTACACTCCATCCCAAAGAAGGGTAACCATTCTTATCCCTCTAACTCTCATCCAAAGTTGTCGAATCCCTCTTCAACTACCATATCTACAGATGTCTTGAATCTCACTCTTCTCTGATCACCAGCCTGGCTTCCATAAGGCAGGATGTACTGGTGATAGTCTTTCCTATCTCACTAATGTCTGGTCATCATCCCTGAAAAGTTTTGGGGAATCCAATGTAATTGTCCTTCATATATCCAAGGCTTTTGACATGGTGAGACACTGGGGTTTCATCTAAAAGCTCCTCTCTTTTGGCTTTCCTCCCTCACTTTTCCCCATCGTATTTAGCTTCCACTCATGTCAATCTATCTCTATGGTTCCTGATGGATCAGCCTCTTCCCCTTTTTCCACTAACAGTGGTCTTCCTCAAGGTTCTGTCCTATCTTCTACATTTTTTTTTCCTTTCTATCAATGATTTCCTTCCTTCTACAAATAACCACATGCACTCTTATACTGATGACTTAACACTAAATTCCTCCAAATCCTTCAATTCTGCTACTTATTCTCTCACTCAATCTGCATCTTGTTCCAACACAACCTTCTCAATAAACTCAAACTTGGAGTATTGCTATCACATCTGGGTTAGTTCTAGCTATGGATCTTTACTTGATAAAGTTGAGACAAAAGCATCCTGACTTATCAACTTGACCCACTTGCACTATGCCACAATGTTGGTTCACTTTCCTTCTTTCATAGGCATTACTTTCGTTTTTGGTTCTGAGACCTGGCTGCTTGTGTGCTTCACCCCTAGTTATACCATGTAATACTTGGCAAGTTGCAACTTCACATGATTACCGTGGCTGTCGGCAACTCAAGGTTGAACCATTTTGGAAATAGTTTCTTTACTTACACCTCGAAGCATTGGAACTCTCTACCATCTCATGTTTTTACCAATAACTATGTATGACCCAGAACTTTTTAATATGACAGGTTTTTCACTTCCTCCAAACTCTGTAAATACTTTTCCTAGTCTCTTCTTTTTCCCTTTCCTTAACCTCTTTACATTCCAATTAAGGTATAACTTTGATGTGGACTCTTTGTCTGTGACTGGAGCCTCCAACAAAAGAAAAAAAAGAAAAAAATCTATTTTTCTGAAGGAACATAGTAAAAATGTAGGTAATAGTTTTGAGTAATTATTTTTAAGAGAAAACACATTTTATTTCAAAACTGAATACAATGTAATGAAAGTCCTCTATACTTGATATAATAATGTAAAATATGTCATTATGCTTCCCACAGCCAACATATATGACATACATATATTGTTAATTCTCAGGAGATTTATTAGTCCTGCAATCATTTTCATGTTTAATTACAGGACTTATTACCCCAAAACAATATTTCCACTCTGGACTTGTAATGAGCATGAAAAACAGGCTTTATGCTGAGATTATCAAGCAAACCTTTTTTGAGAAAAATGCTGAAAATTGAAGGTAATAATTCTTTAGCACACAGAAATTGTCCTAAAATTGAATTATAATATAATGAAAGGTTTCTATACTCTAAACAATCAAGGAAAATATCTCATAATACTTTTCTGGCCGACAGTTATCGAATAAGTATAATACAAACGGTCCATGTCACATAATCTTTAAAACATATAATCACATAAATGTTTAGATATAGGAATCACTAACCCCAAAACAATATTTCCACTCTGGACTTGTAATGAGCATGAAAAACAGGCTTTATGCTGAGATTATCAAGCAAACCTTTTTTGAGAAAAATGCTGAAAATTGAAGGTAATAATTCTTTAGCACACAGAAATTGTCCTAAAATTGAATTATAATATAATGAAAGGTTTCTATACTCTAAACAATCAAGGAAAATATCTCATAATACTTTTCTGGCCGACAGTTATCGAATAAGTATAATACAAACGGTCCATGTCACATAATCTTTAAAACATATAATCACATAAATGTTTAGATATAGGAATCACTAACCCCAAAACAATATTTCCACTCTGGACTTGTAATGAGCATGAAAAACAGGCTTTATGCTGAGATTATCAAGCAAACCTTTTTTGAGAAAAATGCTGAAAATTGAAGGTAATAATTCTTTAGCACACAGAAATTGTCCTAAAATTGAATTATAATATAATGAAAGGTTTCTATACTCTAAACAATCAAGGAAAATATCTCATAATACTTTTCTGGCCGACAGTTATCGAATAAGTATAATACAAACGGTCCATGTCACATAATCTTTAAAACATATAATCACATAAATGTTTAGATATAGGAATCACTAACCCCAAAACAATATTTCCACTCTGGACTTGTAATGAGCATGAAAAACAGGCTTTATGCTGAGATTATCAAGCAAACCTTTTTTGAGAAAAATGCTGAAAATTGAAGGTAATAATTCTTTAGCACACAGAAATTGTCCTAAAATTGAATTATAATATAATGAAAGGTTGCTATACTCTAAATGATCATGGAAAATATCTCATAATACTTTTCTGGCCGACAGTTATCGAATAAGTATAATACAAACGGTCATGTCACATAATCTTTAAAACATATAATCACATAAATGTTTAGATATAGGAATCACTAACCCCAAACAATATTTCCACTCTGGACTTGTAATGAGCATGAAAAACAGGCTTTATGCTGAGATTATCAAGCAAACCTTTTTTGAGAAAAATGCTGAAAATTGAAGGTAATAATTCTTTAGCACACAGAAATTGTCCTAAAATTGAATTATAATATAATGAAAGGTTTCTATACTCTAAACAATCAAGGAAAATATCTCATAATACTTTTCTGGCCGACAGTTATCGAATAAGTATAATACAAACGGTCATGTCACATAATCTTTAAAACATATAATCACATAAATGTTTAGATATAGGAATCACTAACCCCAAACAATATTTCCACTCTGGACTTGTAATGAGCATGAAAAACAGGCTTTATGCTGAGATTATCAAGCAAACCTTTTTTGAGAAAAATGCTGAAAATTGAAGGTAATAATTCTTTAGCACACAGAAATTGTCCTAAAATTGAATTATAATATAATGAAAGGTTTCTATACTCTAAACAATCAAGGAAAATATCTCATAATGCTTCCTCCGACTGACAGATACCGGATAAATATGATGCGGTCACAAAGTATTCTAAACGTGACCAGCTAAATACATAGCTACAGGCCCCCAAACAATAATTCAACTAAGCATTCATACTGAGTTTGAAAAAAAAGCTTTATACTGACATCTTAAGCAAATCAATTCTGACAAGAAAAATGCAAAAATGAATGCAAGAGGATTTTTTTGTCCAAAAAAAATTTTCGTTTTAAAATTCAAATGTAACACAATGAAAGGCTTCTATGCTCCAAACAATAACTGAAAATGTCACATAATATCTCCTCTGGCAGACAGATACCCAATATATACGATGTGAATAGTAACAATATCTTTTAAATATGTAATCATGTAAATGGTTAAAAACAGAACATAATGGCCAGCACTAACTGCCTGGGTATCAAGAAGGTGATGGCAGTGGAGTAACCCAGCACTTCAGTGGTCATCAAGTTGCACTCCTCTGACCCAGGTAGCTGTCTTTTCTTTCTGCCTCACCTTTATTTGGACTGCTAGCATTCTGTCCACAATCATATAATCACTCCTTGTCATATATAACACTTAAGAACACAACTCAGTTCATGCTTCATAACTCTAGATTTTCCCAAGGAGAGCATTATATGCAACCCCTGTCTTTTGGTAAAATGGTAAGAGCAATAAATAAAAGTAGTAGGTGGGAACATCTAGGCAAGAGCATTAGGTAAAAATAGTAGGTAGGAATATTGGACAGAAACATTAAGTAAATGTAGTCATTATTAACATTCGGAGGGAGACTGCAAACACTGCACTAGAGTTACCCTCTGCCTGCTTAGGGTGAGGCACTAGATGCAAATATGCAGTAATGGAGTTCACTAGCTGTGGAAAGTATTGCCATGGCCACTCCCCTGAAGGAATTCCGGGTGGGGACGTGTCAGAGATACGGACTGATAGATAGAATTGCCCCAAAACAATATCTAAACCCGAGATTTGTTCTGAGCATGAAAAAGAGGCTTTTATACTTAGATTTTTAAACAAATCTATTTCATCACGAAAAATGCCACATATGGAAGGGTATATTCTGGGTAGTTTTTAGTCAATGGAGAATAATTTTGTTTCAAATTGAAATGAAACATATCAAAAGCCTTTTGTTCTCTAAACAATCATCGAAAAAATCTAAATTTTGGTTGCAGGACTTAATGTTCCACAAATGCTATTTCAATTCTGGATTCACAGACTGTTAAAATTGAACTATATCAAAAGTCTTTTGTTCTCTAAACAATCATCGAAAATATCTCATAATGCTTCCTCTGGTTGATAGATACCTTATAAATATGATACAAATATTCACAAAATATCTAAAATATATAATCATTCAAATGCTTAGTTACAGGAATTTATTGCCCCCAAACAATATTTCAACTGTGGATTCATATTGAGCAGGAAAAACAGGCTTTATACTGAGATTTTTCAGCATATCTATTCCATCAAGAAAAATGCCAAAGACTGAAGGTGTTTTAGTCCAAAAAAATTATTCTTTTAAAACTGAAAGATAATACAATGACAAGCATCTATACTCACAACAAGCATGGAAAATATCCCATAAATACCTCCTCCAACCAACAAATACCCAATAAATATGATGCAAAGGGTCACAAAATCTTTAAAGCATGTAATGATAGTTACAGAAATTAATGGCCCCCAAACAATAACAACTCTGGATTTGTATTGCACATGAAAAATATGCTTTGAATACTGAGATTTTCAAACAAATCTATTCCATCAAAAAATGCAAAAAACTGAAGGTAATATTGCTCAAGGTATAATTCAGTCCGTCCAAAAGAAAATTTTGTAGTTGAAAAATGCCGTAAAGAAAGGCTTCTATGCTGTAAAGAATCATGGAAAATATCTCAAACTGCTTTCTCTGGCTGACATATATCCAATAAACACTAAGCAAATAATCCCAAAATCTAAACAGGTGATCATATAAATGCTTAATCATGGGAAATACTGGCCTCAAAACAATATTCTAACCATGATCATGAAAAAAGTCTTTATTCTGAGATTTTTAACAAATCTATCCCTCAAAAAATGCCAGAAAATAGTATATAATGTAATGAAATATAACATAACAATACAATTTTTACATAAAAAAGTTTGTTTTAAAATGGAAATACAGGGTGAGTCAACATTCACCGTGCACCTCACATGGATGATGAGTATACTCAAAGAGTCTGTGTACAGTATTACTGATATATTTCCCAAATTTATTCAAGTTTGACAGATGTTTGAAATGGCAACCATGTGGCTGTAAAAACACATCTATTTATTTATTTTGCATTGTCGCTGTCTCTCGCATTAGTGAGGTAGCGCAAGGAAACAGACGAAAGAATGGCCCAACCCTCCCACACACACATGTATATACATACACGTCCACATACACAAATATACATACCTATACATCTCAACGTATACATATATATACACACACAGACATATACCTATATACACATGTACATAATTTATACTGTCTGCCTTTATTCATTCCCGTTGCCACCCTGCCACACATGAAATAACAACCCCCTCCCACCCCATGTGCGAGAGGTAGCGCTAGGAAAAGACAACAAAGGCCACATTCGTTCACACTCAGTCTCTAGCTGTCATGTAATAATGCACCAAAACCACAGCTCCCTTTCCACATCCAGGCCCCACAGAACTTTCCATGGTTTACCCCAGACACTTCACACTTTATCCTTGGGGATAGGGGTGAAAGAATACTTCCCACGCATTCCTCACGTGTCATAGAAGGCGACTAGAGGGGACGGGAGCGGGGTGCCAGAAATCCTCCCCTCCTTGTATTTTAACTTTCTAAAAATGGGAAACAGAAAGAGTCACGCGGGGAGTGCTCATCCTCCTCGTAGACTCAGATTGGGGTGTCTAAATGTGTGTGGATGTAACCAAGATGTGAAAAAAGGAGAGATAGGTAGTATGTTTGAGGAAAGGAACCTGGATGTTTTGGCTCTGAGTGAAACAAAGCTCAAGGGTAAAGGGGAAGAGTGGTTTCGGAATGTCTTGGGAGTAAAGTCAGGGGTTAGTGAGAGGACAAGAGCAAGGGAAGGAGTAGCAGTACTCCTGAAACAGGAGTTGTGGGAGTATGTGATAGAATGTAAGAAAGTTGATGGAGAGAGATGGGTGATTATTGGTGCATATGTACCTGGGCATGAGAAGAAAGATTACGAGAGGCAAGTGTTTTGGGAACAGCTGAATGAGTGTGTTAGTGGTTTTGATGCACAAGACCGGGTTATAGTGATGGGTGATTTGAATGCAAAGGTGAGTAATGTGGCAGTTGAGGGAATAACTGGTATACATGGGGTGTTTAGTGTTGTAAATGGAAATGGTGAAGAGCTTGTAGATTTATGTGCTGAAAAAGGACTGGTGATTCGGAATACCTGGTTTAAAAAGCGAGATATACGTAAGTATACGTATGTAAGTAGGAGAGATGGCCAGAGAGCGTTACTGGATTACGTGTTAATTGACAGGCGCGCGAAAGAGAGACTTTTGGATGTTAATGTGCTGAGAGGTGCAACTGGAGGGATGTCTGATCATTATCTTGTGGAGGCTAAGGTGAAGATTTGTATGGGTTTTCAGAAAAGAAGAGTGAATGTTGGGGTGAAGAGGGTGGTGAGAGTAAGTGAGCTTGGGAAGGAGACTTGTGTGAGGAAATACCAGGAGAGACTGAGTACAGAATGGAAAAAGGTGAGAACAATGGAAGTAAGGGGAGTGGGGGAGGAATGGGATGTATTTAGGGAATCAGTGATGGAGTGCGCAAAAGATGCTTGTGGCATGAGAAGCGTGGGAGGTGGCTTGATTAGAAAGGGTAGTGAGTGGTGGGATGAAGAAGTAAGATTATTAGTGAAAGAGAAGAGAGAGGCATTTGGACGATTTTTGCAGGGAAAAATGCAATTGAGTGGGAGATGTATAAAAGAAAGAGACAGGAGGTCAAGAGAAAGGTGCAAGAGGTGAAAAAGAGGGCAAATGAGAGTTGGGGTGAGAGAGTATCATTAAATTTTAGGGAGAATAAAAAGATGTTCTGGAAGGAGGTAAATAAAGTGCGTAAGACAAGGGAGCAAATGGGAACTTCAGTGAAGGGCCCTAATGGGGAGGTGATAACAAGTAGTGGTGATGTGAGAAGGAGATGAAGTGAGTATTTTGAAGGTTTGTTGAATGTGTTTGATGATAGAGTGGCAGATATAGGGTGTTTTGGTCAAGGTGGTGTGCAAAGTGAGAGGGTTAGGGAAAATGATTTGGTAAACAGAGAAGAGGTAGTAAAAGCTTTGCGGAAGATGAAAGCCGGCAAGGCAGCAGGTTTGGATGGTATTGCAGTGGAATCTATTAAAAAAGGGGGTGACTGTATTGTTGACTGGTTGGTAAGGCTATTTAATGTATATATGACTCATGGTGAGGTGCCTGAGGATTGGCAGAATGCTTGCATAGTGCCATTGTACAAAGGCAAAGGGGATAAGAGTGAATGCTCACATTACAGAGGTATAAGTTTGTTGACTATTCCTGGTAAATTATATGGGAGGGTATTGATTGAGAGGGTGAAGGCATGTACAGAGCATCAGATTGGGGAAGAGCAGTGTAGTTTCAGAAGTGGTAGAGGATGTGTGGATCAGGTGTTTGCTTTGAAGAATGTATGTGAGAAATACTTAGAAAAGCAAATGGATTTGTATGTAGCATTTATGGATCTGGAGAAGGCATATGATAGAATTGATAGAGATGCTCTGTGGAAGGTATTAAGAATATATGGTGTGGGAGGCAAGTTGTTAGAAGCAGTGAAAAGTTTTTATCGAGGATGTAAGGCATGTGTACGTGTGGGAAGAAGGAAAGTGATTGGTTCTCAGTGAATGTAAGTTTGCGGCAGGGGTGTGCGATGTCTCCATGGTTGTTTAATTTGTTTATGGATGGGGAAGTTAGGGAGGTGAATGCAAGAGTTTTGGAAAGAGGGGCAAGTATGAAGTCTGTTGTGGATGAGAGAGCTTGGGAAGTGAGTCAGTTGTTGTTCGCTGATGATGCAGCCCTGGTGGCTGATTCATGTGAGAAACTGCAGAAGCTGGTGACTGAGTTTGGTAAAGTGTGTGAAAGAAGAAAGTTAAGAGTAAATGTGAATAAAAGCAAGGTTATTAGGTACAGTAGGGTTGAGGGTCAAGTCAATTGGGAGGTAAGTTTGAATGGAGAAAAACTGGAGGAAGTAAAGTGTTTTAGATATCTGGGAGTGGATCTGGCAGCGGATGGAACCATGGAAGCGGAAGTGAATCATAGGGTGGGGGAGGGGGCGAAAATCTTGGGAGCCTTGAAGAATGTGTGGAAGTCGAGAACATTATCTCGGAAAGCAAAAATGGGTATGTTTGAAGGAATAGTGGTTCCAACAATGTTGTATGGTTGCGAGGCATGGGCTATGGATAGAGCTGTGCGCAGGAGGGTGGATGTGCTGGAAATGAGATGTTTGAGGACAATGTGTGGTGTGAGGTGGTTTGATCGAGTAAGTAATGTAAGGGTAAGAGAGATGTTTGGAAATAAAAAGAGCATGGTTGAGAGAGCAGAAGAGGGTGTTTTGAAATGGTTTGGGCACATGGAGAGAATGAGTGAGGAAAGATTGACAAAGAGGATATATGTGTCGGAGGTGGAGGGAACGAGAAGAAGTGGGAGACCAAATTGGAGGTAGAAAGATGGAGTGAAAAAGATTTTGAGTGATCTGGGCCTGAACATGCAGGAGGGTGAAAGGCGGGCAAGGAATAGAGTGAATTGGAGCAATGTGGCATACCGGGGTTGACGTGCTGTCAGTGGATTGAATCAGGGCATGTGAAGCGTCTGGGGTAAACCATGGAAAGTTGTGTGGGCCTGGATGAGGAGAGGGAGCTGTGGTTTCGGGCATTATTGCATGACAGCTAGAGACTGAGTGTGAACGAATGGGGCCTTTGTTGTCTTTTCCTAGCGCTACCTCGCACACATGAGGGGGGAGGGGGATGGTATTCCATATGTAGCAAGGTGGCGATGGGAATGAATAAAGGCAGACAGTGTGAATTGTGTGCATGGGTATACATGTATGTGTCTGTGTGTGTATATATATGTGTACATTGAGATGTATAGGTATGTATATTTGCGTGTGTGGACGTGTATGTATATAAATGTGTATGGGGGTGGGTTGGGCCATGTCTTTCGTCTGTTTCCTTGCGCTACCTCGCAAACGCGGGAGACAGCGACAAAGCAAAATAAATAAAAATAAATACTTCACACGTCCTGATTCAATCCATTGTCAGCACGTCGACCCGGTTTACCACATCGTTCCAATTCACTCTATTCCTTGCACGCCTTTCACCCTCCTGCATGTTCAGGCCCTGATCACTCAAAATCTATTTTACTCCATCTTTCCACCTCCAACTTGGTCTCCCACTTCTTGTTCCCTCCACCTCTGACACATATATCGTCTTTGTCAATCTTTCCTCTCTCATTCTCTCCATGTGACCAAACCATTTCAAAACACCCTCTTCTGCTCTCTCAACCACACTCTTTTCCTTACCACACATCTCTCTTACCTGTTCATTACTTACTCGATCAAACCACCTCACACCACATATTGTCCTCAAACATCTCATTTCCAGCACACCTACCCTCCTCCGCACAACTCTATCCACAGCCCATGCCTCGCAACCATACAACATTGTTGGAACCACTATTCCTTCAAACATACCCATATTTGCTTTCCAAGATAAAGTTCTCGACTTCCACACATTCTTCAACATATCTACGTGTCTTTATCTTGCTTGCAAAAACTTGTGACAAATAAATCACACAGATGTTCCTAATGAAATTTGCAATGTCTTGCTTCAATTCATGGAGAGTGTGAGCACTATCTTTGCAAATGGTGCCTTTCATTTCTCCTCACAGACAATAAATAGGTGAAAGACCTGGTAACCCGGGCAGCCAATTGTCCTTTGAAATTATTCTGTCCCTAAACACATTGCACTACAACAAAGAGTTGGAAGGGGGGGATCTTAATCACTGTGTGTGTGTCAAAAGTCAGGTACTCCATTGGTTGTAACAATTATACTGAGAATGTGGCAGTTTTACTGTTTGTAGTATGGGTGCACAATGACTCTTAGCTCATCCTGCATAACATAATGAAAGTCTTTTATACTTGAGAAGATGATGTAAAATATGTCATAATGCATCCCCTTGCTAACAGATACCAAAGAGATATGATGAGCATTCATCAGAATTTTTAATTCTACAATCATTTAAAAGTTTAATTACAGGAATTAATGGTCCCTTAACAATATTTCAGCCTCAGAGTTGTATGTAGCATGAAGAACAGGAGTTATACAAGTTGAGCATCCCTAATCCAAAAATCCAAAATCCTTCAAAATCCCAAACTTTTTGAGCAGTGACATGCAAAGCTCCAAACTCTGTTCTTCTGGCGATACATCTAATGCCCAAGTTTTACATTTAGTGCCTTAGCACATTTTTCAGTGACTTTTTGTATCTAGCACCAAACTTAGTGCTATTTCAATACATGAGGAAATTTGAACATTAATCAAAATATGTTAGTGATTTTGGAAGTTTCATCAAAAACTATTAAAAAAATGAGGAAAATAATACAAATATTGCACGTATCTTTAGTCATATGAACATTGTGATGTCAAAGCTTTGAAAAAGACAGAGTATGAAAAGCTTAAATGCAATACTAAGTATCAGGTATGGACTAAGAAAAAATGAAAACTGCTGTTATGATTATAAACTGCCTAAGGAAGTACTGAAAAACAATGGGTCATTGAAAGCATATGAGTCATCACAACCAGAACCAGGAGCCTCAAATAGACCACCACAGCCCTAGGAATAATGGTGAGTGTTTTGCTGTTAAAGCAGTCAGTCGTACCTAATATCAATAATTTGGCACATCAAAGAGCAGAAATAACTGGAAGAGCATTTTTTCCCTGTCAATTGAGCAAGTTAGGTGCCTTTTTAGCACTTTTTGGGAGTCAATCAAGTGCCATTTGAAATTTTGAGTTGGCATCTCTGGTGAGATGATGTTACAAGAGAAAAATTCCACACTTGATCTCACTTGCCCATGCCGGGCTCTGACACTATGTTGGTGCCAGTTTGTTACAAAGCATCGTCACCACTAGACCTATGTGCATTACTTACCATGTGTTTTGTTTATTCTCTGCTCTGTGGTACAGATATATTGTTAAAAATGTCAAAAAGGCCTGCAGATACCCCTATGGGGAACAGTGATAAGAAAAAGAGGAAGCATTTCTGTTTAGTTACAGAACAGAAAGTCAAGCTGTTGGAAAAACTGGAGAGAGGTGTAAGTGTGAAACATCTTACAAAAGAGTATGGTGTTCTAATGACCACCATCTGTGACATGAAGAAACGGAAGGATAAAATGTTGAAGTTCTAGGCTATGTGTATAAGGTGTATATGAAACATATATGGGTTTTGTGTTTAGACTTGGGTCCCATCCTCTAAGATATCTCACTGTGTATGTGCAAATATTCCAAAACATGAAAAAATCCAAAATCCAAAACACTTCTGGTCCCAAGCATTTCAGATAAGGGATACTCAACCTGTACTGAGTTTCTGAAGTAAATATATATTTAGAAGAAAAACAGCAACTTTTATGCCAAAAACATTTTGATTCAAAACTGAAATATGATGTAATGTAAGTCTTCTACAATCTATCCCTGACATATGACCAAGTTCTGTTCTGACTAAACGTTCACATCTTGATATAGACTTAAGTTGTATGTATATCAACATGGCATGTAGAATTAGTATACCTATACTCCATTCTTTTATCCTACTCAATATCTATCATGATTAATTCATTTTTTACTAACCAGCTTTATTGTGATTCTGTATTCTTTTTACCAGTTATCTAAGATTCTTTAGTTCATATTACATCATTATCATTTTTCACTTTATGCAAATTCTATTATGATTATCTCATTTTTGTTTACCCAGTTTTATGAACTGACTCTTTTTAAATCTCTCTCTAGTTTATCATAAAAAATTCTTTGGTTTATTTCTTCCCTTTTCTGTAGCTCCTTCGTCAGCACTTGCTGCTGCACCTGTGACTAGAATGTTGTGCAAACTGTATCTTCTTTTAAATCTACTGAACCAACCATGACATGCTGTGAATTTCTCAATGTAATCCTCACCCACTCGCTCCTTCAAAGTCTCAAAAAAGACTTCTACCCTTTGCCTAAATTCTTAGTAATCTAAGTGATACATATTTTTTAATTTGACCTTCCATTCACAATGTCAACAACTTTTCTAGTTTGTGGATGGGCTCTTATAGTTCCCTTTGTTATCATCGTAGACTTCGTACTTGCCAAAACTTTCACTGCTTCACGTATTTTCTCTTTTTCCTTTAAAATTGTGGAGACCATCGAATGGGACAACTGTAGATCATATGCCATCACATTAACTTTTTATCCTACTTCACACTGGGTGATTACCTTCATTTTCAATTCCAACACGAGTGTCTTCCTCGGTTTCTTATGCATGTAGCCATTAGCACTGATGGATGCCCGAACAAGCTTAATTCTTTTCTTTATGTGTATTCTTTAATTCAAGTTTTTTTCCGTATGTATACATGGCTGTAAGTCGCACAGATCATAAGTAGGTGATATACAGTATACTTAAAACAGTAACTATGCTGTAATGCATCCTTTAGCCAAAAGATGCCAATTTATATGAAAGGAATTCTCATGATGCTTTTTTTTTTCTTTTTTTTTTTTTTTTTTTTTTGCCGCTGTCTCCCGCGTTTGCGAGGTAGCGCAAGGAAACAGACGAAAGAAATGGCCCAACCCACCCCCATACACATGCCTTGATTCAATCCACTGACAGCACGTCAACCCCGGTATACCACATCGCTCCAATTCACTCTATTCTTTGCCCTCCTTTCACCCTCCTGCATGTTCAGGCCCCGATCACACAAAATCTTTTTCACTCCATCTTTCCACCTCCAATTTGGTCTCCCTCTTCTCCTCGTTCCCTCCACCTCCGACACATATATCCTCTTGGTCAATCTTTCCTCACTCATTCTCTCCATGTGGCCAAACCATTTCAAAACACCCTCTTCTGCTCTCTCAACTACGCTCTTTTTATTTCCACACATCTCTCTTACCCTTACTTTACTTACTCGATCAAACCACCTCACACCACACATTGTCCTCAAACATCTCATTTCCAGCACATCCATCCTCCTGCGCACAACTCTATCCATAGTCCACGCCTCGCAACCATACAACATTGTTGGAACCACTATTCCTTCAAACATACCCATTGTTGCTTTCCGAGATAATGTTCTCGACTTCCACACATTCTTCAAGGCCCCCAGAATTTTCGCCCCCTCCCCCACCCTATGATCCACTTCCACTTCCATGGTTCCATCCGCTGCCAGATCCACTCCCAGATATCTAAAACACTTCACTTCCTCCAGTTTTTCTCCATTCAAACTCACCTCCCAATTGAATTGACCCTCAACCCTACTGTACCTAATAACCTTGCTCTTATTCACATTTACTCTTAACTTTCTTCTTTCACACAATTTACCAAACTCAGTCACCAGCTTCTGCAGTTCCTCACATGAATCAGCCACCAGCGCTGTATCATCAGCGTACAACTGACTCACTTCCCAAGCTCTCTCATCTTTTTAATCTTACAATTATTCTGAGGTTTTAAAGCAAATCTATCTTCTGAAAATTCCAGACTTGTCACTAGACCACATTTTTGGCTCCATAATAGATGTTTTACTGACCTTTTGAAGGAAATCTATTTTTTGAGGAAAAATAGCAAAAACTATAAGGTAATTTTTAGGCTACAACACTTTTTGTTTCAAAATTGAACTATAATATAAAGAAAGTCTTCTATTGTTGAAATCCTACAATAAAATAAATCATAATGCTTCCTTTGGCCAAGATACCAAACAAATGTGAAGAGAATTCTCATGGAATCTTTCAATCCAGCAATCATTTACCTACCTACCTATATCTCTGATGTCTGTTCTCTCCAGGAACTCCCATCAAGAGGGTGGCCATTGTAAAAGTCTTCACTTATCCCTGTCCTTACATGCCTCCCTTGCATACACCATTCCATGCATTCTTCCACCCTTTCTTTCCCTTGAGTGCTCTTTCACTCCATTTCCCCATGTCACTGGTGGTCTTCCTCTCACATCAACCCGTTTCACTGTACTATCATATACTCTCCTTGTAAACTCCCCATCTTGCATTCTTTTCACATGCCCAAACCACCTCAAAGTTTATCATTTCATCCACTCCACCACAACAAAATTCATTCCCTTTGCATTCCCTGCCATACTACATCTCTCATACACCACCTCATTTCTTCATTCCAACTGGTCATTCCATATACGCCTCTTAAATAGCTCATTTCCACAACCTGGATTCCTGACTTCTGTGCCTCATTCCAAGTCAGGGTTGATAGGACTATACTGTCCCTTAAAACTTTCTTCACTCCTATACTTACACCTCTACTCTTCATCATTCTATTATGGGACCAAGTGACTTTCCTACCCTGTACTGCTCTCTCCCTTATCTCTCCTACTATAACACCACTACTATCAGTGCCGATATCTGTAATGCAGTTTAGAACACTTTATTCTTTCACTCTATATGGTTTTGCAAAATCTATCCTATCACTGTTTCTTTCTCAACACCATTAGTTTACCTCTATTCACATTTACCTTCAATCATCTATGCTTCCACATGTCATAAAACACACTTACAACCTTCTGCAACTCCTATTCATTCTCAGCAAACAATACAGTATCATCCCTCAACAGGCTTATCACTAACCACCATACCTCAACGCCTCACTCCGTCTCTGCACCTCCTTTCCCTAGGTTTGCTTTAACCTTTTTTTCACTCTAATTATATATATGTTAAAAAGTCACAGACATACATAGCCCTACCGCACACCTATAGGTATACCAAAACTTCTGCTCAACTCCCCATCCAATCTTATACAGGCATTTGCTAAGCTCTAGAAGGCTTTTACTCCATCCAAAAGTTGTCTCTCTACCCCATGTAGCATACCACTCGATTCTGTCATATGGTTTCTCAAGATCCATAAAACCTGCATGGAAAGCTTCTTACCTTTTGCTAGATACTTTTTCAGTTATTTTCACAACAAAAAACTGATACACACATTCCCTACATTTTGTAAAATCCCCTTTCTCCTCACTTATTCTGCATTTAGTCACTTCCATCACTATCAATCACCACTCTTTGATATACTTTTCCTGGTATAAACAAACTTATTCCCCTATAATGACTACATCCTTCACACCTTTTCCTTTGAATAAAGGAACAATAATAGCCTTCACTTACTTCTCAGGCACAATCTTCTCTTTCCATAATAAATAATATATCAAATGCATTCACTTTATCACACTTTCTCAACACTTCAGCATTCAACCATAATCCCACCCATCACAGGTGCTTTTCCTGCCTTCAGCCTTATTATCACCCTTTTTACCTCCCTTCTTTCTATAGGTCCATGCACTTGTATCCTTTTCCTTCCATACACCATACCTGTGCAAGTAACAACTGTTACCTCACCTTCTACATTCATCAGTTCTTCAAAATATTCTTTCCATCTTCCTTTCATTTCCTCATTTTGGTTCAGAAACTTCTAACATTAACATTTACACTCTTACATCCACCTTTTAGTTACAGGACTTAATGATCCCTGAATAATATTTCCGCCCCCGAATCACATCTAACATGAAGAATAGGTGCTACATAATGAGGTTTTCAAGCAAATTGATTTTCCGTGGAAAAACAGGAAATGCAGTTACTAACAGTTCAAGCAAATTTCTAGTTGAAAAAATCATTTTGTTTTGAAATAAAAATAAAATATAATGGAAGTCCCGTGTACTCTGAATTATAATGCATATTATCATTGCACTTTCTCTAGCCAAATGATACCAAAAAATATGAGAATGCTCATGATAATTTTTCAATATTCAAATCAATTCAATGCTTCATTACAGAACTTAATCACCCCTAACCAAATTTCAACCATAGTATCACATTCAGGGGGAAGAATAGATTCTGTATACAGTGAGGTTTTGAAACAAATCTATTTTCTAAAAAAAAAGATAATAGGTCAGGGTAATTCTTTGGTCAAAAAACTTTTTGTTTCAAGATTGAAATATACAGTAATGAAAGTCTTCTATATTTGAGACTGAAATATAAAGTAATGAAAGTCTTCTATATTTGAAGTGATTATGCAAAATATGTCATTATGCTTTCTCTCAGTGATAGATAGTATACCAAATAAATGTGAAGCAAATTCTCAGGACTTTTTTTTAAATCCTTTAACCAGTCTAAGAAATATAGCCAGCATGAAGAACAGATGCTATAATTAGCTTTTAAAGTAATTCCATTTCCAATGGAAATATGTAAGTAATATTCATGGTAATGTTTAGAACAAAAAACCTTTACTTTCAAAATTGAAATATAATGTAATGAAAGCATCCTGTACTTGAAATGATTTTGAAATATATGTAATGATTCCTCTGGTCAACAAACAGTAAATAAATATGAAGCAAATTTTTATAAATCTTATAAATCATTTTTCAATTCTGAAATTATTCAAACTTTTAATAATATGATTTAATGGATACTAAATATTATCAAAATCCTAAAACCATACTCAGCATAAAGAATAAGTAAGTGTAATTTTGAACGATATCTATTTTCCAAAGAAAAAATGCAGAGTAATTGTTTAGGAAAAAAACTGCTTCAAAATTGAAATGTAACATAATGACAGTCTGCTATACTTGAAATGACAATGCAAAATATATCACAATGGTTCTTGTGGCCTACAGATAACAAATAACTATGAAACGAATTCTCATGAATTTCTCAATCCTGTAATCAGTTAAATGTTTAATTTCTGGGTTTGGTGGGCCCTAAACAATATTTCAGCCCTAGAATTGTCATGATGATGAGATGCTACCCTGCTGTTCAGATCCAAATCTCATTTCAGAGGTAAATAGCAAAATTTGCAGGATCATAGTATTTTTTTGCCAAAAAAAATTCTGGTTTCAAAACCAAAATATCATTTACTGAAAGTCTTCTATACTTGAAGTGACAATGTAAAATATATCATAATGCTTCTTCTGGCCAAGAGATATCAAACAAATATAAAAAAAACTCTTGTAAAATTTTCAAATCTTACAATCACTTTAATGATTCATTTTTTTGTGAGTTAATGGCACCTAAATATTTCAGCCCTAGAATCATATTCAACATTAAGAATAACTGCTAAACTGAGGTTTAAAGCACATCATTTTTTGAAGAAAAACTGCAAAAAATTCAGAATAGCTCATGTTTATTTTTGAGTAAAAAGACTTTAAAATCAAATATTCTATTATCTATTTTGCTTTGTCGCTGTCTCCTGCGTTAGCAAGGTAGCACAAAGAAACAGACGAAAGAATGGCCGAACCCACTCACATACACATGTATATACATACACGTCCATACACGCAAATATACATACCTATACATCTCAATGTATACATACATATACACACACAGACATATACATATATACACATGTACATAATTCATACTGTCTGCCCTTATTCATTCCCATCGCTACCCTGCCACACATGAAATAACAACCCCCTACCCCCTCATGTGCACAAGGTAGCGCAGAGAAAAGACAACAAAGGCCCCATTCATTCACACTCAGTCTCTAGCTGTTATGTAATAATGCACCAAAACAACAGCTCCCTTTCCACATCCAGGCCCCACAGAACTTTCCATGGTTTACCCCAGACGCTTCACATGCCCTGGTTCAATCCATTGACAGCAGGTTGACCCCGGTTTACCACATCGTACCAATTCACTCTATTCCTTGCACGCCTTTCACCCTCCTGCATGTTCAGACCCCGATCACTCAAAATCTTTTTCACTCCATCTTTCCACCTCCAATGTGGTCTCCCACTTTGCCTCGTTCCCTCCACCTCTGACACATATATCCTCTTGGTCAATCTTTCCTCACTCATTCTCTCCATGTGACCAAATCATTTCAAAACACCCTCTTCCACTCTCTCAACCACACTCTTTTTATTACCACACATCTCTCTTACTCTATTATTACTTACTCGATCAAACCACCTCACACCACATATTGTCCTCAAACATCTCATTTCCAGCACATCCATCCTCCTGCGCAAAACTCCATCCATAGCCCACGCCTCGCAACCATTCAACATTGTTGGAACCACTATTCCTTCAAACATACCCATTTTACTTTCCGAGATAATGTTCTCGACTTCCACACATTCTTCAACACTCCCAGAATTTACGCCCCCTCCCCACCCTATGAGTCACTTCCATTTCCATGGTTCCATCTGCTGCCAAATCCACTCCCAGATATCTAAAACACTTCACTTCCTCCAGTTTTTCTCCATTCAAACTTATCTCCCAATTGGCTTGACCCTCAACCCTACTGTACCTAATAACCTTACTCTTATTCACATTTACTCTCAACTTTCTTCTTTCACACACTTTACCAAACTCAGTCACCAGCTTCTGCAGTTTCTCACATGAATCAGCCACCAGCGTTGTATCATCAGCGAATAACAACTGACTCACTTCCCAAGCTCTCTCATCCACAACAGACTGCATACTTGCCCCTCTTTCCAAAACCCTTGCATTCACCTCCCTAACAACCCCATCCATAAACAAATTAAACAACCGTGGAGATATCACACACCCCTGCCGCAAACCTACATTCACTGAGAACCAATCACTTTCCTCTCTTCCTACACATACACATGCCTTCCATCCTCGATAAAAACTTTTCACTGCTTCTAACAACTTGCCTTCCACACCATATATTCTTAATACCTTCCACAGAGCATCTCTATCAACTCTATCATATGCCTTCTCCAGATCCATAAATGCTACATACAAATCCATTTGCTTTTCTAAGTATTTCTCACATACATTCTTCAAAGCAAACACCTGATACCACACATCCTCTACCACTTCTGAAACCACACTGCTCTTCCCCAATCTGATGCTCTGTACATGCCTTCAACCTCTCAATCAATACCCTCCCATATAATTTCCCAGGAACACTCAATAAACTTTTACTTCTGTAATTTGAGCACTCACCTTTGTCCCATTTGCCTTTGTACAATGGCACTATGCAAGCATTTCGCCAATCTTCAGGCACCTCACCATGAATCATACATACATTAAATAACCTTACCAACCAGTCAACTCCATCCATGAATCAGTGCTGGTGGCTGATTCATGTGAGAAACTGCAGAAGCTGGTGACTGAGTTTGGTAAAGTGTGTGAAAGAAGAAAGTTAAGAGTAAATGTGAATAAGAGCAAGGTTATTAGGTACAGTAGGGTTGAGGGTCAAGTCAATTGGGAGGTAAGTTTGAATGGAGAGAGACTGCAGGAAGTAAAGTGTTTTAGATATCTGGGAGTGGATCTGGCAGCAGATGGAACCATGGAAGCGGAAGTGAATCATAGGGTGGGGGAGGGGCGAAAATCCTTGGAGCCTTGAAGAATGTGTGGAAGTCGAGAACATTATCTCAGAAAGCAAAAATGGGTATGTTTGAAGGAATAGTGGTTCCAACAATGTTGTATGGTTGCGAGGCATGGGCTATGGAGAGAGTTGTGCACAGGAGGGTGGATGTGCTGGAAATGAGATGTTTGAGGGCAATGTGTGGTGTGAGGTGGTTTGATCGAGTAAGTAATGTAAGGGTAAGAGAGATGTGTGGAAATAAAAAGAGTGTGGTTGAGAGAGCAGAAGAGGGTGTTTTGAAATGGTTTGGGCACATTCAGAGAATGAGTGAGGAAAGATTGACCAAGAGGATATATGTGTCAGAGGTGGAGGGAACGAGGAGAAGTGGGAGACCAAATTGGAGGTGGAAAGATGGAGTGAAAAAGATTTTGAGTGATTGGGGCCTGAACATGAAGGAGGGTGAAAGACTGGCAAGGAATAGAGTGAATTGGATCAATGTGGTATACCAGGGTTGACGTGCTGTCAGTGGATTGAATCAGGGCATGTGAAGCGTCTTGGGTAAACCATGGAAAGTTGTGTGGGGCCTGGATGTGGAAAGGGAGCTGTGGTTTCGGGCATTATTGCATGACAGCTAGAGACTGAGTGTGAACGAATGGGGCCTTTGTTGTCTTTTCCTAGCGCTACCTCACACACATGAGGGGGGAGGGGGATAGTATTCCATGTGTGGCGAGGTGGTGATGGGAATGAATAAAGGCAGACAGTGTGAATTGTGTGCATGGGTATATATGTATGTGTCTGTGTGTGTATATATATGTGTACATTGAGATGTATAGGTATGTATATTTGCGTGTGTGGACGTGTGTGTACATACATGTGTATGGGTGTGGGTCGGGCCATTTCTTTCGTCAGAGAATGGGGCCAGGTGAGGATATTCCCTCAAAGGCCCAGTTCTCTGTTCTTAACGCTACCTCAATAACGCGGGAAATGACGAGTAGTTTGAAAGAAAGAAAGAAATACATATATATATACATATATATATATATATATATATATATATATATATATATATATATATATATATATATATATATATATATATTTTTTTTTTTCAAACTATTCGCCATTTCCCGCATTAGCGAGGTAGCGTTAAGAACAGAGGACTGGGCCTTTTTTGGAATATCCTCACCTGGCCCCCTCTGTTCCTTCTTTTGGAAAAAAAAAAAAAGGAGAGGGGAGGATATCCAGCCCACCACTCCCTCCCCTTTTAGTCGCCTTCTACGACACGCAGGGAATACGTGGGAAGTATTCTTAATCCCCTATCCCCAAGGATAATATATATATATTTTTTTTTCTTTTTTTTTTTCTTTTTATACTTTGTCGCTGTCTCCCGCATTTGCGAGGTAGCGTAAGGAAACAGATGAAAGAAATGGCCCAACCCCACCCATACACATGTATATACATACGTCCACACACGCAAATATACATACCTACACAGCTTTCCATGGTTTACCCCAGACGCTTCACATGCCTTGATTCAATCCACCGACAGCATGTCAGCCCCGGTATACCACATCGCTCCAATTCACTCTATTCCTTGCCCTCCTTTCACCCTCCTGCATGTTCAGGCCCCGATCACACAAAATCTTTTTCACTCCATCTTTCCACCTCCAATTTGGTCTCCCTCTTCTCCTTGTTCCCTCCACCTCCGACACATATATCCTCTTGGTCAATCTTTCCTCACTCATCCTCTCCATGTGCCCAAACCACTTCAAAACACCCTCTTCTGCTCTCTCAACCACGCTCTTTTTATTTCCACACATCTCTCTTACCCTTACGTTACTCACTCGATCAAACCACCTCACACCACACATTGTCCTCAAACATCTCATTTCCAGCACATCCATCCTCCTGCGCACAGCTCTATCCATAGCCCACGCCTCGCAACCATACAACATTGTTGGAACCACTATTCCTTCAAACATACCCATTTTTGCTTTCCGAGATAATGTTCTCGACTTCCACACATTCTTCAAGGCTCCCAGAATTTTCGCCCCCTCCCCCACCCTATGATCCACTTCCGCTTCCATGGTTCCATCCGCTGCCAGATCCACTCCCAGATATCTAAAACACTTCACTTCCTCCAGTTTTTCTCCATTCAAACTCACCTCCCAATTGACTTGACCCTCAACCCTACTGTACCTAATAACCTTGCTCTTATTCACATTTACTCTTAACTTTCTTATTTCACACACTTTACCAAACTCAGTCACCAGCTTCTGCAGTTTCACACATGAATCAGCCACCAGCGCTGTGTCATCAGCGAACAACAACTGACTCACTTCCCAAGCTCTCTCATCCCCAACAGACTTCATACTTACCCCTCTTTCCAAAACTCTTGCATTTACCTCCCTAACAACCCCATCCATAAACAAATTAAACAACCATGGAGACATCACACACCCCTGCCGCAAACCTACATTCACTGAGAACCAATCACTTTCCTCTCTTCCTACACGTACACATGCCTTACATCCTCGATAAAAACTTTTCACTGCTTCTAACAACTTTCCTCCCACACCATATATTCTTAATACCTTCCACAGAGCATCTCTATCAACTCTATCATATGCCTTCTCCAGATCCATAAATGCTACATACAAATCCATTTGCTTTTCTAAGTATTTCTCACATACATTCTTCAAAGCAAACACCTGATCCACACATCCTCTACCACTTCTGAAACCACACTGCTCTTCCCCAATCTGATGCTCTGTACATGCCTTCACCCTCTCAATCAATACCCTCCCATATAATTTACCAGGGATACTCAACAAACTTATACCTCTGTAATTTGAGCACTCACTCTTATCCCCTTTGCCTTTGTACAATGGCACTATGCACGCATTCCGCCAATCCTCAGGCACCTCACCATGAGTCATACATACATTAAATAACCTTACCAACCAGTCAACAATACAGTCACCCCCTTTTTTAATAAATTCCACTGCAATACCATCCAAACCTGCTGCCTTGCCGGCTTTCATCTTCCGCAAAGCTTTCACTACCTCTTCTCTGTTTACCAAATCATTTTCCCTAACCCTCTCACTTTGCACACCACCTCGACCAAAACACCCCACATCTGCCACTCTATCATCAAACACATTCAACAAACCTTCGAAATACTCACTCCATCTCCTTCTCACATCACCACTACTTGTTATCACCTCCCCATTTCCGCCCTTCACTGAAGTTCCCATTTGCTCCCTTGTCTTACGCACTTTATTTACCTCCTTCCAGAACATCTTTTTATTCTCCCTAAAATTTAATGATACTCTCTCACCCCAACTCTCATTTGCCCTTTTTTTCACCTCTTGCACCTTTCTCTTGACCTCCTGTCTCTTTCTTTTATACATCTCCCACTCAGTTGCATTTTTTCCCTGCAAAAATCGTCCAAATGCCTCTCTCTTCTCTTTCACTAATACTCTTACTTCTTCATCCCACCACTCACTACCCTTTCTAATCAACCCACCTCCCACTCTTCTCATGCCACAAGCATCTTTTGCGCAATCCATCATTGATTCCCTAAATACATCCCATTCCTCCCCCACTCCCATTACTTCCATTGTTCTCACCTTTTTCCATTCTGTACTCAGTCTCTCCTGGTACTTCCTCACACAGGTCTCCTTCTCAAGCTCACTTACTCTCACCACCCTCTTCACCCCAACATTCACTCTTCTTTTCTGAAAACCCATACAAATCTTCACCTTAGCCTCCACAAGATAATGATCAGACATCCCTCCAGTTGCACGTCTCAGCACATTAACATCCAAAAGTCTCTCTTTCGCACGCCTGTCATTAACACGTAATCCAATAACGCTCTCTGGCCATCTCTCCTACTTACATAAGTATACTTATGTATATCTCGCTTTTTAAACCAGGTATTCCCAATCATCAGTCCTTTTTCAGCACATAAATCTACAAGCTCTTCACCATTTCCATTTACAACACTGAACACCCCATGTATAACAATTATTCCCTCAACTGCCACATTACTCACCTTTGCATTCAAATCACCCATCAATATAACCCGGTCTCGTGCATGAAAACCACTAACACACCCATTCAGCTGCTCCCAAAACACTTGCCTCTCTTGATCTTTCTTCTCATGCCCAGGTGCATAAGCACCAATAATCACCCACCTCTCTCCATCAACTTTCAGTTTTACCCATATTGATCAAGAATTTACTTTCTTACACTCTATCACATACTCCCACAACTCCTGTTTCAGGAGTATTGCTACTCCTTCCCTTGCTCTTGTCCTCTCACTAACCCCTGACTTTACTCCCCAGACATTCCCAAACCACTCTTCCCCTTTACCCTTGAGCTTCGTTTCACTCAGAGCCAAAACATCCAGGTTCCTTTCCTCAAACATACTACCTATCTCTCCTTTTTTCACATCTTGGTTACATCCACACACATTTAGGCACCCCACTCTGAGCCTTCGAGGAGGATGAGCACTCCCCGCGTGACTCCTTCTTCTGTTTCCCATTTTAGAAAGTTAATACAAGGAGGGGAGGATTTATATATATATATATATATATATATATATATATATATATATATATATATATATATATATATATATATATATATATTTTTTTTTTTTTTTCTTTGCTTTGTCGCTGTCTCCCGCGTTTGCGAGGTAGCGCAAGGAAACAGACGAAAGAAATGGCCCAACCCACCCCCATACACATGTATATACATACGTCCACACACGCAAATATACATACCTACACAGCTTTCCATGGATTACCCCAGATGCTTCACATGCCTTGATTCAATCCACTGACAGCACGTCAAACCCGGTATACCACATCGCTCCAATTCACTCTATTCCTTGCCCTCCTTTCACCCTCCTGCATGTTCGGGCCCCGATCACACAAAATCTTTTTCACTCCATCTTTCCACCTCCAATTTGGTCTCCCTCTTCTCCTCGTTCCCTCCACCTCCAACACGTATATCCTCTTGGTCAATCTTTCCTCACTCATTCTCTCCATGTGACCAAACCATTTCAAAACACCCTCTTCTGCTCTCTCAACCACGCTCTTTTTATTTCCACACATCTCTCTTACCCTTACGTTACTTACTCGATCAAACCACCTCACACCACACATTGTCCTCAAACATCTCATTTCCAGCACATCCATCCTCCTGCGCACAACTCTATCCATAGTCCACGCCTCACAACCATACAACATTGTTGGAACCACTATTCCTTCAAACATACCCATTTTTGCTTTCCGAGATAATGTTCTCGACTTCCACACATTCTTCAAGGCTCCCAGAATTTTCGCCCCCTCCCCCACCCTATGATCCACTTCCGCTTCCATGGTTCCATCCGCTGCCAGATCCACTCCTAGATATCTAAAACACTTCACTTCCTCCAGTTTTTCTCCATTCAAACTCACCTCCCAATTGACTTGACCCTCAACCCTACTGTACCTAATAACCTTGCTCTTATTCACATTTACTCTTAACTTTCTTGTTTCACACACTTTACCAAACTCAGTCACCAGCTATATATATATATATATATATATATATATATATATATATATATATATATGTATAGGGGATAGGGGAGAAAGAATACTTCCTACGCATTCCTCATGTGTCGTAGAAGGCAACTAAAGGGGACGGGAGCGGGGAGTCAGAAACCCTCCCCTCCTTGTATTTTAACTTTCTAAAAGGGGAAACAGAAGAAGGAGTCACGCGAGGAGTGCTCATCCTCCTCGAAGGCTCAGATTGGGGTGTCTAAATGTGTGTGGATGTAACCAAGATGAGAAAAAAGGAGAGATGGGTAGTATGTTTGAGGAAAGGAACCTGGATGTTTTGGCTCTGAGTGAAACGAAGCTCAAGGGTAAAGGGGAAGAGTGGTTTGGGAATGTCTTGGGAGTAAAGTCAGGGGTTAGTGAGAGGACAAGAGCAAGGGAAGGAGTAGCACTACTCCTGAATCAGGAGTTGTGGGAGTATGTGATAGAGTGTAAGAAAGTAAATTCTAGATTGATATGGGTAAAACTGAAAGTTGATGGAGAGAGATGGGTGATTATTGGTGCATATGCACCTGGGCATGAGAAGAAAGATCATGAGAGGCAAGTGTTTTGAGAGCAGCTGAATGAGTGTGTTAGTGGTTTTGATGCACGCGACTGGGTTATAGTAAAGGGTGATTTGAATGCAAAGGTGAGTAATGTGGCAGTTGAGGGAATAATTGGTATACATGGAGTGTTCAGTGTTGTAAATGGAAATGGTGAAGAGCTTGTAGATTTATGTGCTGAAAAAGGACCGGTGATTGGGAATACCTGGTTTAAAAAGCGAGATATACATAAGTATACATATGTAAGTAGGAGAGATGGCCAGAGAGCGTTATTGGATTATGTGTTAATTGATACACATGCGAAAGAGAGACTTTTGGATGTTAATGTGCTGAGAGGTGCAACTGGAGGGATGTCTGATCATTATCTTGTCGAGGCGAAGGTGAAGATTTGTGGGGGTTTTCAGAAAAGAAGAGAGAATGTTGGGGTGAAGAGAGTGGTGAGAGTAAGTGAGCTTGGGAAGGAGACTTGTGTGAGGAAGTACCAGGAGAGACTGAGTACAGAATGGAAAAAGGTGAGAACAAAGGAGGTAAGGGGAGTGGGGGGTTGGAATGGGATGTATTTAGGGAAGCAGTGATGGCTTGTGCAAAAGATGCTTGTGGCATGAGAAACGTGGGAAGTGGGTTGATTAGAAAAGGTAGTTAGTGGTGGGATGAAGAAGTAAGATTATTAGTGAAAGACAAGAGAGAGGCATTTGGACGATTTTTGCAGGGAAAAAATGCAAATGAGTGGGAGAGGTTTAAAGAAAGAGGCAGGAGGTCAAGAGAAAGGTGCAAGAGGTGAAAAAGAGGGCAGATGAGAGTTGGGGTGAGAGAGTATCATTAAATTTCAGGGAAAATAAAAAGATGTTTTGGAAGGAGGTCAATAAAGTGCGTAAGACAAGGGAGCAAATGGGAACTTCAGTGAAGGGGGCTAATGGGGAGGTGATAACAAGTAGTGTTGATGTTAGAAGGAGATGGAGTGAGTATTTTGAAGGTTTGTTGAATGTGTTTGATGATAGAGTGGCAGATATAGGGTGTTTTGGTCGAGGTGTGGTGCAAAGTGAGAGGGTTATGGAAAATGATTTGGTAAACAGAGAAAAAGTAGTAAAAGCTTTGCGGAAGATGAAAGCCGGCAAGGCAGCAGGTTTGGATGGTATTGCAGTGGAATTTATTAAAAAAGGAGGTGACTGTATTGTTGACTGGTTGGTAAGGTTATTTAATGTATGTATGATTAATAGTGAGGTGCCTCAGGATTGGCGGAATGCTTGCATAGTGCCATTGTACAAAGGCAAAGGGGATAAGAGTGAGTGCTCAAATTACAGAGGTATAAGTTTGTTGAGTATTCCTGGTAAATTATATGGGAGGGTATTGATTGAGAGGGTGAAGGCATGTACAGAGCATCAGATTGGGGAAGAGCAGTGTGGTTTCAGAAGTGGTAGAGGATGTGTGGATCAGGTGTTTGCTTTGAAGAATGTATGTGAGAAATACTTAGAAAAACAAATGGATTTGTATGTAGCATTTATGGATCTGGAGAAGGCATATGATAGAGTTGATAGATATGCTCTGAGGAAGGTTTTAAGGATATATGGTGTGGCAGGCAAGTTGTTAGAAGCAGTGAAAAGTTTTTATCGAGGCTGTAAGGCATGTGTACGTGTAGGAAGAGAGGAAAGTGATTGGTTCTCAGTGAATGTAGGTTTGCGGCAGGGGTGTGTGATGTCTCCGTGGTTGTTTAATTTGTTTATGGATAGGGTTGTTAGGGAGGTGAATGCAAGGGTTTTGGAAAGAGGGGAAAGGATGAAGTCTGTTGTGGATGAGAGAGCTTGGGAAGTGAGTCAGTTGTTGTTCGCTGATGATACAGCGCTGATGGCTGATTCATGTAAGAAACTGCAGAAGCTGGTGACTGAGTTTGGTAAAGTGTGTGAAAGAAGAAAGTTAAGAGTAAATGTGAATAAGAGCAAGGTCATTAGGTACAGTAGGGTTGAGGGTCAAGTCAATTGGGAGGTAAGTTTGAATGGAGAAAAACTGTTGGAAGTAAAGTGATCTGGGAGTGGATCTGGCAGCGGATGGAACCATGGAAGAGGAAGTGAATCATAGGGTGGGGGAGGGGGGGAAAATTCTGTGAGCCTTGAAGAATGTGTGGAAGTCGGGAACATTATCTCGGAAAGCAAAAATGGCTATGTTTGAAGGAATAGTGGTTCCAACAATGTTGTATGGTTACGAGGCGTGGGCTATGGATAGACTTGTGTGCAGGAGGGGGGATGTGCTGGAAATGAGATGTTTGAGGACAATATGTGGTGTGAGGTGGTTTGATCGAGTAAGTAATGTAAGGGTAAGAGAGACGTGTGGAAATAAAAACAGTGTGGTTGAGAGAGCGGAAGAGGGTGTTTTGAAATGGTTTGGGCACATGGAGAGAATGAGTGAGGAAAGATTGATCAAGAGGATATATGTGTCAGAGGTGGAGGGAACGAGGAGAAGTGGGAGACCAAATTGGAGATGGAAAGATGGAGTGAAAAAGATTTTGAGTGATCGGGGCCTGAAGATGCAGGAGGGTGAAAGGCATGCAAGGTATAGAGTGAATTGGAAAGATGTGGTATACTGGGGTCGACGTGCTGTCAATGGATTGAACCAGGGCATGTGAAGCGTCTGGGTTATACCATGGAAAGTTGTGTGCGGCCTGGATGTGGAAAGGGAGCTAAGGTTTCGGTGCAATATTACATGACAGCTAGAGACTGAGTGTGAACGAATGGGGCCTTTGGTGTCTTTTCCTAGTGCTACCTCGCACGTATGAGGGGGGAGGGGGTTGTTATTCCATGTGTGGCGAGGTGGCGATGGGAAAAAATAAAGGCAGACAGTGTGAATTGTGTGCATGGGTATATATGTATGTGTCTGTGTGTGTATATATATGTGTACATTGAGATGTATAGGTATGTATATTGTGCATTTGTGGACCATGAGTCATGCATACATTAAATAACCTTACCAACCAGTCAATAATACAGTCACCACCTTTTTTAATAAATTCCACTGCAATACCATCCAAATATATATATATATATATATATATATATATATATATATATATATATATATATATATATATATATATTTATTCATTTTGCTTTGTCGCTGTCTCCCGCGTTTCCGAGGTAGCGCAAGGAAACAGACGAAAGAAATGGCCAAACCCAACCCCATACACAATGTACACACACACACGCCCACACACGCAAATATACATACCTATACATCTCAATGTACACATATATATACACACACAGACACATACATATATACCCATGCACACAATTCACACTGTCTGCCCCTATTCACTCCCATCGCCACCTCGCCACACATGGAATACCATCCCCCTCCCCCCTCATGTGTGCGAGGTAGCACTAGGAAAAGACAACAAAGGCCCCATTCGTTCACACTCAGTCTCCAGCTGTCACGCAATAATGCCCGAAACCACAGCTCCCTTTCCACATCCAGGCCCCAAACAACTTTCCATGGTTTACCCCAGACGCTTCACATGCCCTGATTCAATCCACTGACAGCACGTCAACCCCGGTATACCACATCGATCCAATTCACTCTATTCCTTGCCCTCCTTTCACCCTCCTGCATGTTCAGGCCCCGATCACACAAAATCTTTTTCACTCCATCTTTCCAACTCCAATTTGGTCTCCCTCTTCTCCTCGTTCGCTCCACCTCCGACACATATATCCTCTTGG
The DNA here is from genome assembly GCF_036320965.1 of Panulirus ornatus. Classification (NCBI taxonomy): domain Eukaryota; kingdom Metazoa; phylum Arthropoda; class Malacostraca; order Decapoda; family Palinuridae; genus Panulirus; species Panulirus ornatus. The sequence continues at coordinate 24,434,150 of NC_092241.1, forward strand.
TCAATCTTTCCTCACTCATTCTCTCCATGTGCCCAAACCATTTCAAAACACCCTCTTCTGCTCTCTCAACCACGCTCTTTTTATTTCCACACATCTCTCTTACCCTTACATTACTTACTCGATCAAACCACCTCACACCACACATTGTCGTCAATCATCTCATTTCCAGCACATCCACCCTCCTGCGCACAACTCTATCCATAGCTCACGCCTCGCAACCATACAACATTGTTGGAACCACTATTCCTTCAAACATACCCATTTTTGCTTTCCGAGACAATGTTCTCGATTTCCACACATTCTTCAAGGCTCCCAGGATTTTCGCCCCCTCCCCCACCCTATGATTCACTTCCGCTTGCATGGTTCCATCCGCTGCCAGATCCACTCCCAGATATCTAAAACACCTTACTTCCTGCAGTCTCTCTCCATTCAAACTTACCTCCCAATTGACTTGACCCTCAACCCTACTGTGCCTAATAACCTTGCTCTTATTCACATTTACTCTTTACTTTCTTCTTTCACACACTTTACCAAACTCAGTCACCAGCTTCTGCAGTTTCTCACATGAATCAGCCACCAGCGCTGTATCAACAGCGAACAACAACTGACTCACTTCCCAAGCTCTCTCATCCACAACAGACTTCATACTTGCCCCTCTTTCCAAAACTCTTGTATTCACCTCCCTAACAACCCCATCCATAAACAAATTAAACAACCATGGAGACATCACACACCCCTGCCGCAAACCTACATTCACTGAGAACCAATCACTTTCCTCTCTTCCTACACGTACACATGCCTTACATCCTCGATAAAAACTTTTCACTGCTTCTAACAACTTGCCTCCCACACCATATATTCTTAATACCTTAATACCTTCCACAGAGTTTGGAGGTATTGCAGTGGAATTTATTAAAAAAAGGGGGTGACTATTCTTGACTGGTTGGTAAGGTTATTTAATGTATGTATGACTCATGGTGAGGTGCCTGAGGATTGGCGGAATGCGTGCATAGTGCCATTGTACAAAGGCAAAGGAGATAAGAGTGAGTGTTCAAATTACAGAGGCATAAGTTTGTTGAGTATTCCTGGTAAATTATATGGGAGGGTATTGATTGAGAGGGTGAAGACATGTACAGAGCATCAGACTGGGGAAGAGCAGTGTGGTTTCAGAAGTGGTAGAGGATGTGTGGATCAGGTGTTTGCTTTGAAGAATGAATATGAGAAATACTTAGAAAAGCAAATGGATTTGTATGCAGCATTTATGGATCTGGAGAAGGCATATGATAGAGTTGAGAGTAAGTGAGCTTGGGAAGGAGACTTGTGTGAGGAAGTACCAGGAGAGACTGAGTACAGAATGGAAAAAGGTGAGAAAAATGGAAGTAATGGAAGTGGGGGAGGAATGGGATGTATTTAGGGAATCAGTGATGGATTGCGCAAAAGATGCTTGTGGCATGAGAAGAGTGGGAGGTGGGTTGATTAAAAAGGGTAGTGAGTGGTGGGATGAAGAAGTAAGAGTATTAGTGAAAGAAAAGAGAGAGGCATTTGGACGATTTTTGCAGGGAAAAAATGAAATTGAGTGGGAGATGTATAAAAGAAAGAGACAGGAGGTCAAGAGAAAGGTGCAAGAGGTGAAAAAAAGGGCAAATGAGAGTTGGGGTGAGAGAGTATCATTAAATTTTAGGGAGAATAAAAAGATGTTCTGGAAGGAGGTAAATAAAGTGCGTAGACAAGGGAGCAAATGGGAACTTCAGTGAAGGGCGCAAATGGGGAGGTGATAACAAGTAGTGGTGATGTGAGAAGGAGATGAAGTGAGTATTTTGAAGGTTTGTTGAATGTGTTTGATGATAGAGTGGCAGATATAGGGTGTTTTGGTCGAGGTGGTGTGCAAAGTGAGAGGGTTAGGGAAAATGATTTGGTAAACAGAGAAGAGGTAGTAAAAGCTTTGCGGAAGATGAAAGCCGGCAAGGCAGCAGGTTTGGATGGTATTGCAGTGGAATTTATTAAAAAAGGGGGTGACTGTATTGTTGACTGGTTGGTAAGGTTATTTAATGTATGTATGACTCATGGTGAGGTGCCTGAGGATTGGCGGAATGCGTGCATAGTGCCATTGTATAAAGGCAAAGGGGATAAGAGTGAGTGCTCAAATTACAGAGGTATAAGTTTGTTGAGTATTCCTGGTAAATTATATGGGAGGATATTGATTGAGAGGGTGAAGGCATGTACAGAGCATCAGATTGGGGAAGAGCAGTGTGGTTTCAGAAGTGGTAGAGGATATGTGGATCAGGTGTTTGCTTTGAAGAATGTATGTGAGAAATACTTAGAAAAGCAAATGGATTTGTATGTAGCATTTATGGATCTGGAGAAGGCATATGATAGAGTTGATAGAGATGCTCTGTGGAAGGTATTAAGAATATATGGTGTGGGAGGAAAGTTGTTAGAAGCAATGAAAAGTTTTTATCGAGGATGTAAGGCATGTGTACGTGTAGGAAGAGAGGAAAGTGATTGGTTCTCAGTGAATGTAGGTTTGCGGCAGGGGTGTGTGATGTCTCCATGGTTGTTTAATTTGTTTATGGATGGGGTTATTAGGGAGGTGAATGCAAGAGTTTTGGAAAGAGGGGCAAGTATGAAGTCTGTTGGGGATGAGAGAGCTTGGGAAATGAGTCAGTTGTTGTTCGCTGATGATACAGCGCTGGTGGCTGATTCATGTGAGAAACTGCAGAAGCTGGTGACTGAGTTTGGTAAAGTGTGTGAAAGAAGAAAGTTAAGAGTAAATGTGAATAAGAGCAAGGTTATTAGGTACAGTAGTGTTGAGGGTCAAGTCAATTGGGAGGTGAGTTTGAATGGAGAAAAACTGGAGGAAGTGAAGTGTTTTAGATATGTGGGAGTGGATCTGGCAGCGGATGGAACCATGGAAGCGGAAGTGGATCATAGGGTGGGGGAGGGGGCGAAAATTCTGGGAGCCTTGAAGAATGTGTGGAAGTCGAGAACATTATCTCGGAAAGCAAAAATGGGTATGTCTGAAGGAATAGTGGTTCCAACAATGTTGTATGGTTGCGAGGCGTGGGCTATGGATAGAGTTGTGCGCAGGAGGATGGATGTGCTGGAAATGAGATGTTTGAGGACAATGTGTGGTGTGAGGTGGTTTGATCGAGTAAGTAACGTAAGGGAAAGAGAGATGTGTGGAAATAAAAAGAGCGTGGTTGAGAGAGCAGAAGAGGGTGTTTTGAAATGGGTCGGGCACATGGAGAGAATGAGTGAGGAAAGATTGACCAAGAGAATATATGTGTCGGAGGTGGAGGGAACGAGGAGAAGAGGGAGACCAAATTGGAGGTGGAAAGATGGAGTGAAAAAGATTTTGTGTGATCGGGGCCTGAACATGCAGGAGGGTGAAAGGAGGGCAAGGAATAGAGTGAATTGGAGCGATGTGGTATACCGGGGTTGACGTGCTGTCAGTGGATTGAATCAAGGCATGTGAAGCGTCTGGGGTAAACCATGGAAAGCTGTGTAGGTACGTATATTTGCGTGTGTGGACGTATGTATATACATGTGTATGGGGGGGGTTGGGCCATTTCTTTCGTCTGTTTCCTTGCGCTACCTCGCAAACGCGGGAGACAGCAACAAAGTATAATAAAAAAAAAAAATATATTACTTCCCACACATTCCTCATGTGTCGTAGAAGGCGACTAAAGGGGACGGGAGAAGGGGGCCAGAAACCCTCCCCTCCTTGTATTTTAACTTTCTAAAATGGGAAACATAAGAAGGAGTCACGCGAGGAGTGCTCATCCTCCTCGAAGGCTCAGATTGGGGTGTCTAAATGGTGTGGATGTAACCAAGATGAGAAACAAGGAGAGATAGGTAGTATGTTTGAGGAAAGGAACCTGGATGTTTTGGCTCTGAGTGAAACGAAGCTAAAGGGTAAAGGGGAAGAGTGGTTTGGGAATGTCTTGGGAATAAAGTCAGGGGTTAGTGAGAGGACAAGAGCAAGCGAAGGAGTTGCACTACTCCTGAATCAGGAGTTGTGGGAGTATGTGATAGAGTGTAAGAAAGTAAATTCTAGATTAATATGGGTAAAACTGAAAGTTGATGGAGAGAGATGGGTGATTACTGCTGCATATGCACCTGGGCATGAGAAGAAAGATCATGAGAGGCAAATGTTTTGGGAGCAGCTGAATGAGTGTGTTAGTGGTTTTGATGCACGAGACCGGGTTATAGTGATGGGTGATTTGAATGCAAAGGTGAGCAATGTGGCAGTTGAGGGAATAATTGGTATACATGGAGTGTTCAGTGTTGTAAATGGAAATGGTGAAGAGCTTGTAGATTTATGTGCTGAAAAAGGACTGGTGATTGGGAATACCCGGTTTAAAAAGCGAGATATACATAAGTATACATATGTAAGTAGGAGAGATGGCCAGAGAGTGTTATTGGATTACGTGTTAATTGATAGATGCACAAAAGAGAGACTTTTGGATGTTAATGTGCTGAGAGGTGCAACTGGAGGGATGTCTGATCATTATCTTGTGGAAGCGAAGGTGAAGATTTGTGGGCATTTTCAGAAAAGAAGAGAGAATGTTGGGGTGAGGAGAGTGGTGAGAGTAAGTGAGCTTGGGAAGGAGACTTGTGTGAGGAAGTACCAGGAGAGACTGAGTACAGAATGGGAAAAGGTGAGAACAAAGGAGGTAAGAGGAGTGGGGGAGAAATGGGATGTATTTAGGGAAGCAGTGATGGCTTGCACAAAAGATGCTTGTGGCATGAGAAGCATGGGAGGTGGGTTGATTAGAAAAGGTAGTGAGTGGTGGGATGAAGAAGTAAGAATATTAGTGAAAGAGAAGAGAGAGGCATTTGAACGATTTTTGCAGGGAAAAAATGCAAATGAGTAGGAGAGGTATAAAAGAAAGAGGCGGGAGGTCAAGAGAAAGGTGCAAGAGGTGAAAAAGAGGGCAAATGAGAGTTGGGGTGAGAGAGTATCATTAAATTTCAGGGAGAATAAAAAGATGTTCTGGAAGGAGGTAAATAAAGTGCGTAAGACAAGGGAGCAAATGGGAACTTCAGTGAAGAGGGCAAATGGGGAGGTGATAAGAAGTAGTGGTGATGTTAGAGGGAGATGGAGTGAGTATTTTGAAGGTTTGTTGAATGTGTTTGATGATAGAGTGGCAGATGTGGGGTGTCTTGGTCGAGGTGGTGTGCAAAGTGAGAGGGTTAGGGACAATGATTTGGTAAATAGAGAAGAGGTAGTAAAAGCTTTACGGAAGATGAAAGCCAGCAAAGCAGCAGGTGTGGATGGTATTGCAGTGGAATTTATTAAAAAAGGGGGTGACTGTGTTGTTGACTGGTTGGTAAGGTTATTTAATGTATGTATGATTAATGGTGAGGTGCCTGAGGATTGGCCGAATGCTTGCATAGTGCCATTGTACAAAGGCAAAGGGGATAAGAGTGAGTGCTCAAATTACAGAGGTATAAGTTTGTTGAGTATTCCTGGTAAATTATATGGGAGGGTATTGATTGAGAGGGTGAAGGCATGTACAGAGCATCAGATTGGGGAAGAGCAGTGTGGTTTCAGAAGTGGTAGAGGATGTGTGGATCAGGTGTTTGCTTTGAAGAATGTATGCGAGAAATACTTAGAAAAACAAATAGATTTGTATGTAGCATTTATGGATCTGGAGAAGGCATATGATAGAGTTGATAGAGATGCTCTGTGGAAGGTATTAAGAATATATGGTGAGGGAGGCAAGTTGTTAGAAGCAGTGAAAAGTTTTTATCGAGGATGTAAGGCATGTGTACGTGAATGAAGAGAGGAAAGTGATTGGTTCTCAGTGAATGTAGGTTTGCGGCAGGGGTGTGTGATGTCTCCATGGTTGTTTAATTTGTTTATGGATGGGGTTGTTAGGGAGGTGAATGCAAGAGTTTTGGAAAGAGGGGCAAGTATGCAGTCTGTTGTGAATGAGAGAGCTTGGGAAGTGAGTCAGTTGTTTTTCGCTGATGATACAGCGCCGGTGGCTGATTCATGTAAGAAACTGCAGAAGCTGGTGACTGAGTTTGGTAAAGTGTGTGAAAGAAGAAAGTTAAGAGTAAATGTGAATAAGAGCAAGGTTATTAGGTACAGTAGGGTTAAGGGTCAAGTCAATTGGGAGGTGAGTTTGAATGGAGAAAAACTGGAGGAAGTGAAGTGTTTTAGATATCTGGGAGTGGATCTGGCAGCGGATGGAAACATGGAAGCGGAAGTGGATCATAGGGTGGGGGAGGGGGCGAAAATTCTGGGGGCTTTGAAGAATGTGTGGAAGTCGAGAACATTATCTCGGAAAGCAAAAATGGGTATGTTTGAAGGAATAGTGGCTCCAACAATGTTGTATGGTTGCGAGGCGTGGGCTATGGATAGAGTTGTGCACAGGAGGATGGATGTGCTGGAAATGAGATGTTTGAGGACAATGTGTGGTGTGAGGTGGTTTGATCGAGTGAGTAACGTAAGGGTAAGAGAGATGTGTGGAAATAAAAAAGAGCGTGGTTGAGAGAGCAGAAGAGGGTGTTTTGAAGTGGTTTGGGCACATGGAGAGGATGAGTGAGGAAAGATTGACCAAGAGGATATATGTGTCGGAGGTGGAGGGAGCAAGGAGAAGAGGGAGACCAAATTGGAGGTGGAAAGATGGAGTGAAAAAGATTTTGTGTGATCGGGGCCTGAACATGCAGGAGGGTGAAAGGAGGGCAAGGAATAGAGTAAATTGGAGCGATGTGGTATACCGGGGTTGACGTGCTGTCAGTGGATTGAATCAAGGCATGTGAAGCGTCTGGGGTAAACCATGGAAAGCTGTGTAGGTATGTATATTTGCGTGTGTGGACGTATGTATATACATGTGTATGGGTGGGGTTGGGCCATTTCTTTCGTCTGTTTCCTTGCGCTACCTCGCAAACGCGGGAGACAGCGACAAAGTATAAAAAAAAAAAAATATATATATATATATATATATATATATATATATATATATATATATATATATATATATATATATATATATATCATCCATGGGGATAGGGGAGAAAGAATACTTCCCATGTATTCCCTGCGTGTCGTAGAAGGCGACTAAAAGGGGAGGGAGTGGGGGGATGGAAATCCTCCCCTCTTGTTTTTTTTTTTTTTTTAATTTTCCAAAAGAAGGAACAGAGAATTGGGCCAGGTGAGGGTATTCCCTCAAGGCCCAGTCCTCTGTTCTTAACGCTATCTCGCTAATGCGGGAAATGGCGAAGTTTGAAAAAAAAAAGATATATATATATATATATATATATATATATATATATATATATATATATATATATATATATATTTTTTTTTTTTTTTTTTATACTTTGTCGCTGTCTCCCGCGTTTGCGAGGTAGCGCAAGGAAACAGACGAAAGAAATGGCCCAACCCCCCCCATACACATGTACATACACACGTCCACACACACAAATATACATACCTACACAGCTTTCCATGGTTTACCCCGGACGCTTCACATGCCTTGATTCAATCCACTGACAGCACGTCAACCCCTGTATACCACATCGCTCCAATTCACTCTATTCCTTGCCCTCCTTTCACCCTCCTGCATGTTCAGGCCCCAATCACACAAAATCTTTTTCACTCCATCTTTCCACCTCCAATTTGGTCTCCCTCTTCTCCTCGTTCCCTCCACCTCCGACACATATATCCTCTTGGTCAATCTTTCCTCACTCATTCTCTCCATGTGCCCAAACCATTTTAAAACACCCTCTTCTGCTCTCTCAACCACGCTCTTTTTATTTCCACACATCTCTCTTACCCTTACGTTACTTACTCGATCAAACCACCTCACACCACACATTATCCTCAAACATCTCATTTCCAGCACATCCATCCTCCTGCGCACAACTCTATCCATAGCCCACGCCTCGCAACCATACAACATTGTTGGAACTACTATTCCTTCAAACATACCCATTTTTGCTTTCCGGGATAATGTTCTCGACTTCCACACATTTTTCAAGGCTCCCAAAATTTTCGCCCCCTCCCCCACCCTATGATCCACTTCCGCTTCCATGGTTCCATCCGCTGACAGATCCACTCCCAGATATCTAAAACACTTCACTTCCTCCAGTTTTTCACCATTCAAACTCACCTCCCAATTGACTTGACCCTCAACCCTACTGTACCTAATAACCTTGCTCTTATTCACATTTACTCTTAACTTTCTTCTTCCACACACTTTACCAAACTCCGTCACCAGCTTCTGCAGTTTCTCACATGAATCCGCCACCAGCGCTGTATCATCAGCGAACAACAACTGACTCACTTCCCAAGCTCTCTCATCCCCAACAGACTTCATACTTGCCCCTCTTTCCAAGACTCTTGCATATATATATATATATATATATATATATATATATATATATATATATATATATATATATATATATACACCAAGACATATACATATATACACATGTAGATAATTCATAATGTCTGGCCTTATTCATTCCTGTCGCCACCCCGCCACACATGAAATGATCGCCCCCTCCCCCCGCATTTGCGTGAGGTAGCACTAGGAAAAAACAACAAAGGCCATATTCGTTCACACTCAGTCTCTTGCTGTCATGTACAATTCACCACAACCACAGGCCCCACAAAACCTTCCATGGTTTACCCCAGATGCTTCACATGCCTTGGTTCAATCCATTGACAGCACGTCGACCCCAGTATACCACATCATTCCAATTCACTCTATTCCTTGTGTGCCTTTCACCCTCCTGCATGTTCAGGCCCCGATCACACAAAATCTTTTTCACTCCATCTTTCCACCTCCAATTTGGTCTCCCACTTCTCCTCGTTCCCTCCACCTCCGACACATATATCCTCTTTGTCAATCTTTCCTCACTCATTCTCTCCATGTGGCCAAACCATTTCAAAACACCCTCTTCTGCTCTCTCAACCACACTCGTTTTATTACCACACATCTCTCATCCTTTTATTACTTACTCGATCAAACCACCTCACACCACATATTGTCCTCAAACATCTTATTTCTAGCACAGCCACCTTCCCACAACTCTATCTATAGTCCAAGCCTCGCAACCATATAACCTTGTTGGAACTACTATTCCTTTAAACATACCCATTTTTGCTTTCCAAGATAACATTCTCGACTTACACACATTTTTCAATGCTCCCAGAACATTCGCCCCCTTCCCCACCCTATGGTTCACTTCTGCTTCCATGGTTCCATCTGCTGATAAATCCACTCCCAGGTATCTAAAACACTTCACTTCCTCCAGTTTTTCTCCATTCAAACTTACCTCCCAATTAACTTACCCCTCAACCCTATTGTACCTAATAATGTTGCTGTTATTCACATATATATATATACTATCCCTGGGGATAGTGGAGAAAGAATACTTCCTACGTATTTCCTGCACACTGTAAAAAGTGACTAAAAGGAGAGGGAGTGGGGGCTAGACATCCTCCCCTCCAGTTTTTACTTTTCCAAAAGAAGGAACAGAGAAGGGAGCCAAGTCAGAATTTTCCCTCTTAGCCTCAATCCTCTTCTTAACGCTATCTTGCTAATGCAGGAATTGGCAAATATATATGAAAGTATGCTTTTATCTATAGTATATCATACTTAATTGCTGTTTCCCTTGACAACGAGGTAGCACCAGGAAACAGACGAAGAATGGCCCATTTACCCACATATACATGTACATAACGCCCACATACGCACACATACATGCAGCAGGAGGTCAAGAGGAAGGTGCAATAGCTGAAAAAGAGGGCAAATGAGAGTTGGGGTAAAAAAGTATCAAACTTTAGGGAGAAAAAAATGTTTTGGAAGGAGGTAAATAACATAAGTACTAGGAGAACAAATGGGAACATCAGTGAAGTGGGCAAATGGGTAGGTAATAACAAGTAGTGATGAAGTGAAAAGGAGATGGAGAGAGTATTTTGAAGGTTTGTTGAATGTGTTTGATGATAAGAGTGGCAGATATAGGGTGTTTTGGTCAGGGTGGTGTATGAAGTGAGAGAGTCAGGGAGAATGGCTTGATAAGAAGAGAAGAGGTACAGAAAGCTTTGCGGAAGATGAAAGCCGGTGGGTTTGGATGGTACTGCAATGGAATCTATTAGAAAAGGGGAGCACTGTGTTGTTGATTGGTTGGTAAGGATATTCAGTGTATGTATGTATCATGGTGAAGCACCTGAGGACTGGCAAAATGCATGCATAGTGCCATTGTTTAAAGGCAAAGGGGATAAAGGTGTGTGTTCAAACTACAGAAGCATAAGTTTGTTAAGTATTCCTGGGAAATTATATGGGAGGGTATTGATTGAGAGGGTAAAGGCATGTACAGAGCATCAGATTGGGGAAGAGCAGTGTGGTTTCAAAAGTGATAGAGGATGTGTGGATCAGGTGTTTGCTTTGAAGAAAATACTTAGAAAAACAGATAGCTTTGTATGTAGCATTTATGGATCTGAAGAAGGCATATGATAGGATCAACAGAGATGCTTTGGGAAAGGATTTAAGAGTATATGGTGTGGGAGGTAAGTCGCCAGAAGTAGTGAAAAGTTTTTACCAAGGAAGTAAAGCATGTGCACGAGTAGGAAGATAGGAGAGTGATAGGTTCCCAGTGAATGTTGGCTTGTGGCAGGGGTGGGTGATGTCCTCCATGGTTAAGTTGTTTATGGATGGGGTGGTTAGGGGGGTAAATGCAAGAGTTTTAGAAAGAGGGGTGAGTATGCAGTCTGTTGTGGATGAGAGGGCCTGGGAAGTGAGTCAGATGTTGTTTGCTGATGATACAGCTTTGGGGGCTGATTTGGGTAAGAAACTGCAGAGGTTGGTGACTGAGTTTGGTAAAGTGTAAGATAGGAAAAAGTTGAAAGTAAATGTGAATAAGAGCAAGGTCATTAGGTTCAGTAGAGGCTTCAAGGGAACCAAGGGTGTTTCATGTTTGTACTGTTGTCGAGATCTCAGGTTTGTCTGTAGGTTGTATCATCGTTACCTTCAAGTCTCTGCCACACTTTTTGGGCTTCTTCCTTTAGGTATGAGCTGACTGTAAATGTCACACAGCTTAGGCACCAAAACACCAGGGTCCATTCTTTTTTACAGTTCTACTTTATCTTGGATCAATATGGACTGGTATTTAGTAACATTTGACACCACAACTGATGCTCTCATATGTCTTAGAAGCCATGACTAGGGTTAAATTTAAGCAAAATAAGCCTGGCAGTCTAATGGCTGCGGTAATTTCAAGTTTCCTCATGTAATTTTGTCTGGACTAAAGGAGGTGCTGAGCCATCAGTTGCCGAATATTCGGTGGTGTACCTGTAACTACCTATCTGTACAATATGGTAGGAAATTCTACACCCTCTGGGTTCCATTTCTTGAACTTTCTTTACTGTTATAAAGCTTTCTAAACTTATGTGTACTCTCTGCATTCATAGTCTACTCAGCTCATTCATTCATTCATCCCCAACTCAAATGTCATATCATGACTGGAAAAACCATGCAATAACAAAAAGTTATGATTATCAGGAAAAATATTCAAGAGGATTCGTACAATTTTTCCACTCTCATATGCCATGTTTAACCCAACTTTGTCCACATTTCACTTACTCAAGAATAAATTCTTCCCAATACATATCCACCAACTTAAAATATAATCTTAGTTCAAAGGAACATCAAAGATTTCACAACCATACCTTTCCAGAGGCGAACACAACCATCATCTCCAGAAGACGCAAGAATAGTGCCTGTCACATTCCAGCAAACACGCCACACAGTAGACCCATGGTCATCAAACTGTCCTACTTGGCGTACTTCAAAGGAGGATAAACTGCTTTGGTTCTGTGTCAAATCTTGCCTGTGGAAATAATAAAAGATTCATCTATAGTATACATGACTGTATAAATGGAAATAAAAAAGGGTTGACTAACAACAAAAAGATACCTTTGACCCTTTGAAGCACATTCTTTATGCTAGACTCCTTAATAGCCATCCACCATATGGGGCACTTAGAATGGTCGTAGCAAGTGTACCACATTCAAATTTTGAGAGAAAAAATGTCAAATTTTAAGAAAGTAAACATCCATAACACTGACACAGACTGATAAACTTTGATGAATTTGATCTTTATTCTGTGGTATTTGGTTACAGAATATTGAAATGATAAAAGAGAAAAGACAATATCTTCCAACACTACACAACAATAATAAGCAAGCCCAGCATTCCTTTTTTGCTTTAATTCTTTATTTTCTTTCTTTTCCACTGCTCTACATTCCACTTTCTCTTTTAATAAAGCCTGATACATAAACTACACTGCATTTCAGCATCACTTATTTTCTACACTTAAACTAGAGAATTATTGAAAAAAAATAGCAAGCATAATCACAGTACAAATGGACAAACACAAGTGATGGGTGTAAGACTGGCTTAGGTGGCTTGGTATGATACTCATTGGCTAAAATGATTGGTTTGGTACTCATTGGCTATAACAGTCACAGCCCTGCTGCTGTGAAGCTCACTAGTCCTACCTCTGGTGGGCTTCATGCTGGTTTGCTCCTGAATATTGCATTTCTTAACCAAGCACATGGTTGATAATCTGCACTAAAACCACTAAAATTCCAACAGACAATGATGAGCTAGGTATAAAGTGCACTGCCACTGGAAAGAAGAAGGCCAAGCAATTTTGGCATCAGAGAAAATGGACTTTAGGCTAATGGTTTGCTCATCAATGTCTACAAAGCTGTTTGAAATACATCAATGAGGTAGGCAAACATGTGACTAATAATGAACAGGTGTTACCAGGCTACGCCTCCTTGAGATTACACCACCTGCAAAAAGTCACCTTTGGCGAGGCTGCATCATTGTAAAATTTCATCAAAGCAAACTTCAGTCAAATGGGATCTACATACCCTTGCAACTGGAAGCAGTGCAGCCTTGGGCTGCAGGATCCTTTAGAAAGAGGTCCTAAGTAACACTAGGACTCTTTCATAGAAACTGAATGTGGGGTACTTAGATAAAAAAAAAAAAATCAGGAACATAAAATAACTATAATTTGTCCAGAGGAGCGATACAAAAAAAACTATTCAAAAATGCCTGCTGTAATCATCAAACAAACCACAAATTCTTGTGCTCCCCTTTTTGACACTGAGCTGCCAAGATCCCACTGCTCAGTTGTCACACGTTCACAAAAGGTGTCAGGAGGTGACCTAACCCTTAAAGTATGATGTTCCACAAGTACTTACAGGGAGACTTGTTTTATCAATCATGCTTTCTATTAAATGTCATTTTAAAAAAATAATGTTCTGGGTTAAATTTCAATAAAATACCATGATATAAAGGGGGTACACAATGTCCAACTATGATAGCTGGCTGGGATCATCAGCTAAACCCCAAAATATCTTATCTACTTACACTATGTCGCAGGAGAAATGTCCAGGTGGAAACGCATACTACATCTTCCAACTTTAATGATCTCTAGGTACCTGAGATCATTGCAGTCTAATTACAGTTGCAGATGAAATACAGCACTTATACAAGCTCCTTGGGATTGAGAGAATAATTTTCCTCAAATGTGGTCAGAAAAATTAAGACTGTATAGCAAGCATAGTTTGCCCAGGGTGAATGTCCATACAGCATACGTACTTAAACTTAACTGGATAACTAGCAAATTCATGCCCTTATCTACTCACTCCTGTAAGGGACTGAAGGGCTTCTGACCAACAGGCCACAGACCTTTAGACTCATAATAAGCAGAAGTTTCTACAACTACAAATACAGAGAATGGCAGAATGCCACTGTTCACTGATATAATCACTCACCACCATTATCCCTTTTCATAACTTCTATATTACTGGCATAACCTTCCCCACAACAATAACATATTTCCTGGAAACATATCACTCTGGCAGCCAGCATTTTCTACCCTGTCAATGAAATAGAGGAATTACTGACAAGGGTGTGTGGGGGGGTAGTCACTGTGCATCTGGAAAATACCTTGGTGTATCTACTGATGGGAGCCAGAGAAGACTAGCTTTTTATAGTATACAAGTATCAATAATATAGAATATTTCTCCAAAAATAACTAATGCAGGCAATAATTTATCAGTGAATTTTCACCTAAATATTCTGCTCTGAGTGAAGATGATGGATGCGAGGGGGTTGTTGCTGCTGTTGTATGTTTACCTCTTACTAACAAGTTGTACATTTGTAGTGGCCTTAGCAAACAAATTTTTTGTTAATCAAGAAATACTAAACAGTGTGCTTAATGACAGCCTGCATCACTGCCCAGCAATTGGGTTGAATTTCTACAAATGCAACATATGTCATCAACCAGCGAATGAGTGAGATTTAATGCAAAAGGGTTAATAATGAAACCTCAAAAAATAAGATTCATGATTTTACATAAACCAAAAAATAAGATTCGTGATTTTACATAAAGTTGTAACTAAAGCACAAAGTAAAATGTAAACCACTCTGTAAACAGTTTAGCTAAAACTCAAAGTATTTTGTTAGCTTCCCAATAAACTGGCAAGAAAAGATAATGTTTACCTTTCAAGGAACAGGGGTTTTCATCACAAGAAACAAACAATAAGTGAAACACAAAATCTCCCAATCCACTGATCAAGGAAGGAGTTTTAAGCAACATGACAGAGAAAGATCCAAACATGAACAGGATCCTAACATGAAGTTGGCCTTTGGCAACTGTAAACCTGAATGTTGAATGCTCCTGCTGGCTGATGTAGATTCTGGATACCAATGGTTTTCAGAATAACCCAGTTTCATAAGCATTAAGCACTTCTGGTTTTCAATCATTGTCCTCAATAATTTTTCCAAGCTCAACAAGAAAGAGATCTGCTGCTTTGTGGTCATCTGATGCAGAATTCACTGTAAACTTTATATGAAGGTCAAAGTACTTTCTAAAATCAAACCAGTCACTACAAAATAAAATTACTTTGGATGGTTCTCCTTTCTTGTCACACATGGCTGTCTCCAATTTTTGTGACCTTTCACAAATAACTGGGCTAATGAGTGGTGCCCCTTTCTGACTCTGACCTTTGATACATGTGTTCAACAGAGTTTGTTTTATTTACCTAAACATCCTGCACTGACACCCTTTTGGTGGTAAGGCTAGCACTAACCACAGTAGTAACACGTGCCCTGATGCTATCTTTGTTTTCCTGATGACAAAAAATAAATTCAATTACACTGTATTTCCAACCAAATATGTTCATGTGAGCACCACCATAGATGTGGTTCAGTATCTCAATTTTCTTAGTTAAAGTCATAGTTTCACATTTCTTCTCAATTCTTTTTCTCTTCTTAGCACTTCCATCAGGACTACTAATGTGGTTGTGGTACAGCTTCCAAAAACTTATCATGGCAGGTATAAGAACAACAAGCTGCAGCACAAATACAGCTACGCTGTGTCTAGTTTCCATGTAATTATCAATTCATAATTATCTATTTTTACTGTATGAGGAAGAAGTTATAAGCTCATGATGCCCCATCTCTTAAACATTCTCTAATATCAAACACCTTAATTTTACATATTTTGTCTACATTAGCTATATCCTTAGTCATTCTATTCCATTCATCCACTACTCTCATACTATAAAAGTATGTCTAAATCTTTTTAACACTTTTCTTGCTTAATTTTATGTTATGACCTCTAGGTGCTCTATTCTAAAATCTCTTGAAGAATTCTTCATTGTCCACATCATTGCTCTCTTTCAAAACATACCTCACTCTTCTCCCATCAAAGGTGTACAAATTAAAAACCTATAACCTTTCCCTAATATTCAACTCTCTTAATTCTGGTATCATCTTTGCTGACCCACTCTGAAAATTTTCTCTAAGCTCTTTGTGCTTCTTTTGGTGCAGTAACAAAACTTGAGTACCACATTCATGTTTTGGACTTATTTAGGATATGAACACCTTCATAAACATTTCTTTATCCACATACTCTAAAGCTATTTCAATATTTGCCAGCAGACAGTTTGTCTCTCTAATCATTCTTCTAACATAGGACTCTGGTGACAGTTTAGGGATGATGTCATCTCCTAAGTCCTTCACACAAAGAATCCTGAAGCTAATTTCTTGTTAGATAATAATGATGTTGAGGGCTTTCACTGTATCCTATCTTCATCACTTCACATTTGCTCAGATTCATTATCATCAATCAAGTACAGTCACTTAACTAAAGACATGAAGGTTCACAGGTAAACTCATGGCTCTCATAATCTAATCATGATTATATCAGAACTGCTCTGAATCGTGAGCAAAACTAAGTGCCTTGCTCTGGTAACAGAGCTGAGCTGGTGATGGTGAGGAGGTGAATGCTACAGACTTACCAGTGCTACCTCATGCAACGCAGCTGCATCCCATGTGCTGTGGAGCTCCAGTGCAAGATATGCCCCTGACTGACTTCAGTGTTAGGTAAGT
Source organism: Panulirus ornatus (assembly GCF_036320965.1). Taxonomy (NCBI): domain Eukaryota; kingdom Metazoa; phylum Arthropoda; class Malacostraca; order Decapoda; family Palinuridae; genus Panulirus; species Panulirus ornatus. Next base: position 24,450,586 of record NC_092241.1, read on the forward strand.
GGGTCAATCTTTCGTTAACAGGACTCTGTTGTACATATGCCATCAGGACCTGGTGGGTTCATCATACATGAACATTCCTGTGTCCTAGAGATTGTTTCAGTCCTCTTTCAATGATTTACTGCAATATTTCACCAACTCCAACCTGGTTTTAATGCATCCCAGGTAGGTTAAGTTAGGTGTGTTTGGTTAGGTCACTTTATATATTTGATTCACTTAAACCATGCACATATGTTGCACCTATCCCGAGTATATCACTTCCACATGCTACAGTTCACAGCACAGCAGATTATGTATTAATTGATAGGTGCGTAAAAGAGAGACTTTTGGATGTAAATGTAATGAGGGGCAGTTGGTGGAATGTCTGATCACCATCTTATGGAGGCGAGGGTGAAGATTTGTAGGGGTTTTTGAAAAAGAGAAGAGAGTGGTGAAAGTAAGCAAGCATGGAATGGAGACTTGCACAAAGAAATACCAGGTGAGATTGGGTGTGGAATGGCAGAAGGCGAGAGCAAATGAATTGAGGGGGAGTGGGTGAGGAATGGGAAGTATTTAGGGATGCAGTGATGAAATGTGCAAGAGATGCAAGTGGCATGCATAAGGCGTGAGATGGGCAGATCAAAAAGGGTAGAGAGAGGTAAGATGAAGAAGTAAAGTTGCTAGTGAAAGAGAAAAGAATGACATTTGGTTGGTACCTACAAGAAAGGAGTGCAATTGATTGGGAGATATATAAGAGAAAATGGCAGGAGGTTAAGAAGAGGGTGCAGGGGTAGAGAAAGAGGGCAAATGAGAGCTGGGGTGAGAGTAGCATTAAACTTTTTGTAGAATAAAAAGATGCTTTGGAAGCAGGTAAACAATGTGCAAAACAAAAGAGAACAAATGGGAATATCAATGAAAGGGGCAAAAGGGGAAATGGTAATGAGTAGTGATGGAGTGAAGAGGAGATGGAGTGAGAATTTTGAAGGATTACTAATGTGTTTGATGACAGAGTGGCAGATGTAAGGTGTTTTGGTCAAGGTGGTATGCAAAGTGAGAGTCACAGAGAGTGGTATGGCGAATAGAGAAGAGGTGGTGAAAGCCTTGCAGAAGATGAAATCCAGCAATGCAACGAGAATAGGTGGTATTGCAGTTGAATATATTGAGAAAGGGAGTGACTGTGTTGTTGACTGGTTGGTAAGAATATTCATGGTACATATGGATCACTGTATAAAGGCAAAGGGTAAAAACGTAAGTGTTCAAACTAGAGAGGGATGTTTGTCGAGTATACCTGGATAATGGCATGGGAGGGTACAGATTGAGAGGGTGAAAGTATGTACTGAGTATCAGAGTGGAGAGTAGCAGTATGGTTTCTGAAGTAGTAGAGGTTGTGTGGATCAGGTCTTTGCTTTGAAGAATGTGTGTGAGAAACACTTAGAAAAAGAGATGGATTTGTATTCGACATTTATGGATCTGGAAAAGGCATATGATAGGGTTGATAGAGATGCTTTGTGGAAGGTTTTAAGAGTATATGGTGTGGAATGTAAGCTGCTAGAAGCAGAGAAGTTTTTATCAAAAGAGCAACAATTGTGTACAAGTAGGAAGAGAGGAGAGTCATTGGTTCCCCGTGAAGGTTGGTCTAAGGCAGGGGTGTGTGATGTACCCATGGTTGTTTAATTTGTTTATGGATGGGGTGGTTAGGGAGGTAAATGCAAGATTTTTGGAGAGAGGGGCAAGTATGCAGTGCAGTATGACATTTATGGATCTGGAAAAGGCATATGATAGGGTTGATAGAAATGCTTTGTGGAAGGTTTTAAGAGTATATGGTGTGGAATGTAAGCTGCTAGAAGTAGAGAAGTTTTTATCAAAGGAGCAATGCATGTGTACAGGTAGGAAGAGAGGAGAGTAATTGGTTCCCCGTGAGGGTTGGTCTAAAGCAGGGGTGTGTGATGTACACATGGTTGTTTAATTTGTTTATGGATGGGGTGGTTAGGGAGGTAAATGCAAGATTTTTGGAGAGAGGAGCAAGTATGCAGTCTTGGTGATGAGAGGGCCTGGGAAGTGAGTTAGTTGTTGTTCACTGATGATGCAGCACTGGTGGCTGATTCGAGTGAGAAATGGCAAAAGTTGGTGACCGGGTTTGGAAAAGAGCGAGAAAGGAGAAAGTTGAGAGTAAATGTGAATAAGAACAAGGTTATTAGGTTCAGCAGGGTTGAGGGACAAGTTAACTGGGATGTAAGTTTGAGCGGAGAAAAACTGGAGGAAGTGAAGTGTTTTAGACATCTGGGAGTAACCTTTCCAATGAAATGGAACCATGGAAGCGGAAGTGAGTCATAGGGCGGGGGAGGGGTCAAAGGTTCTGGGAGCGATGATGAATGTGTGGAAGGAAAGAGCATTATCTTGGAGAGCAAAAATGGGTATGTTTGAAGGAAAAGTAGTTCCAACAATATCATATGGTTGTAAGGAGGAGGGTGGACGTATTGGAAATAATATATTTGAGGACAATATGTGGTGTGAAGTGGGTTGATTCAGTAAGTAATGAAAGGGTAAGAGAGATGTGTGAATACAAAAAGAGTGTGATTGAGAGAGCAGAAGAGGGTGTGTTGAGATGGTTTGGACATATGGAGGGAATTTGTCTCCATTCAAACTTACATCCCAATTAACTTGTCCCTCAACCCTACTGAACCTAATAACCTTCCTCTTGTTCACATTTACTCTCAAGTTTCTCCTTTCACATACTTTTCCAAACTCGGTCACCAACTTCTGCAGTTTCTCACTCGAATCAGCCACCAGACCTGTATCATCGGTGAACAACAAATGACTCACTTCCCAGGTCATCTCATCCTCAACAGACTGCATACTTGCCCCTCTCTCCAAAACTCTTGCATTCACCTCCCTAACAACCCTATCCATAAACAAAGTAAACAACCAAGGGGACATCACACACCCTGGCCGCAGAATGACATTCAGTGGGAACCAATCATTCTCCTCTCTCCCTACTTGTGCATATGCCTTACATCCTTGATAACAACTTTTCACTGCTTCTAGTAACTTACTACCACTCTATATGCTCTTAAAACCTTCCACAAAGCATCTCTATCAAACCTATCATATGTCTTCTTCAGATCCATAAATGCTACATACAAATCCATTTGTTTTTCTAAGTATTTCTCACATACATTCTTCAAAGCAAACACCTGATCCACACATCCTCTACCACTTCTGAAACCACACTGCTCTTCCCCAATCTGATGATCTGTACATGCCTTTACCCTCTGGATCAATACCCCCCCATATAATTTCCCAGGAATACTCAACAAACTTAAGTATGCATTCCACCGATCCTTAGGCACTTCACCATGATCCATACATACACTGAATATTCTTATCAAACAATCAACAACACAGTCACCCCTTTATCAATAAATTCCACTGCAATGCCATCCAAACCTGCCACCTGCCAGATTTCATCTTCCACAAAGCTTTCACTACCTTGTCTCTTTTACCAAACCATTCTCTATGACCTTCTCGCTTTGCACACCACCCCGGCCAAAACACCCTACATCTGCCACTCTATCATCAAACACATTCAACAAACCTTCAAAATACCCACTCCATCTCCTTCTCACTTCATCACTACTTGTTATTACCAATCCACTTGCCCCTTCAATGATGTTTTATTACCTCTCCATTTGCCCCCTTCACCAATGTTCCCATCTGTTCTCTTGTTTTATGCAGGTTATTTACCTCCTTCCAAAGCATCTTTTTATCCTCCCTATATTTTTATGATACTCTCTCACCCCTAATTCTCATTTGCCCCCTTTTTCACCTCACTGCATCTTTCTCTTGACCTCCTGCTGCTTTCTTTTATACATTTCCCAGTCATTTGCACTACTTCCCTACAAGTATTATCTAAATGCTTCTCTCTTCTCTTTCACTAACAACCTTACTTCTTCATCCCACCACTCACTACCCTTTCAATCTGCCAACCTCCCAATCTTCTCATGCCATATGCATCTTTTGCACAAGCCATCAATACTTCCCTAAATACATCCCATTCCTCCTCCACTCCCCTCACCTCATTTGCTCTCACCTTTTACCATACTGCACTCAATCTCTCCTGGTACTTCCTCACACAAGGCTCCTTTCCAAGCTCACTTACTCTCACCACTCTCTTCTCCCTAACATTCTCTCTTCTTTTCTGGAAACCTCTACAAATCTTCACCTTTGCCTCCACAAGATAGTGATCAGAAATACCTCCAGCTGCCCCTCTCAGCAAATTAAAATCCAAAAGTACCTCTCTTTTACACGCCTATCAATTAACATGTAATCTAATAACTCCCTTTGACCATCTCTCCTACTCACATATATATATAGCTATGTATATCTCTTTTTAAACCAGGTATTCCCAACCACCAGTCCTTTTTCAGCATACAAATCCACAAGCTCTTCACCATTTCCATTTACAACATTGAATACCCCATGTACACCAATTATACACTCGACTCCCACAGCACTCATCTTCACATTTAAATCACCCATCACTATAACCCGGTCTCGTGCATCAAAGCTGCTAACACACTCTCTCAGCTACTCCAAAAAACACTTACCTCTCATGATTTTTCTTCTCATGACCAGGTGCATAGGCACCAATATTTACCCATCTCTCTCCATCCACTTTCAGTTTTACTCACATCAATCTGGAATTTACTTTCTTACACTCTATCACATACTTCCACAACTCCTGCTTCAGGAGTAGCGCTACTCCTTCCTTTGCTCTTGTCCTCTCACCAATCCCTGACTTTACTCCCAAGATATTCCCAAACCACTCCTCCCCTTTACCATTGAACTTTGCTTCACTGACAGCCCAAACATCCAGGTTTCCTTCCTCAAACACAGTACCGATCTCTCCTTTCTTATCATCTTGGTTACATCCACATACATTCAGACACCCCAATCCGAGCCTTCAAGGAGGATGAGCGCTCCTGGCTTCACTCCTTCTTCTCTTTCCCTTTTTAGAAATTTAGACACAAGGAGGGGGGTTTCCAGCCCATCATACCCATCCCCTTTAGTCACTTTCTAAAACGTGGGGAAAACGCAAACATCCTTAAATAATATTAATACAGTAAAATCAATCTAAAAATGAAACTTTAAATTACATGCCATTATATTTTTTCATTATTATACCTAGGCACTGTCTCCTGCATTAGTGAGGTACTGCAAGGAAACCCACCCACATACACATTTTTTTTTTTTTTTTTTTTATACTTTGTCGCTGTCTCCCGCGTTTGCGAGGTAGCGCAAGGAAACAGACGAAAGAAATGGCCCAACCCCCCCCCATACACATGTATATACATACGTCCACACACGCAAATATACATACCTACACAGCTTTCTATGGCTTACCCCAGACGCTTCACATGCCTTGATTCAATCCACTGACAGCACGTCAACCCCGGTATACCACCTCGCTCCAATTCACTCTATTCCTTGCCCTCCTTTCACCCTCCTGCATGTTCAGGCCCCGATCACACAAAATCTTTTTCACTCCATCTTTCCACCTCCAATTTGGTCTCCCTCCTCTCCTTGTTCCCTCCACCTCCGACATATATATCCTCTTGGTCAATCTTTCCTCACTCATCCTCTCCATGTGCCCAAACCACTTCAAAACACCCTCTTCTGCTCTCTCAACCACGCTCTTTTTATTTCCACACATCTCTCTCACCCTTACGTTACTCACTCGATCAAACCACCTCACACCACACATTGTCCTCAAACATCTCATTTCCAGCACATCCATCCTCCTGCGCACAACTCTATCCACAGCCCACGCCTCGCAACCATACAACATGTATAGACATAAATACCCACACATACCTACACACTTCACATGGCCTGGTTCAATCCAATGACAGCATGTGGACCCTGGTATACCACATTGTTCCAATTCACTCTATTCCTTGCACACCTTTCAACCTCCTCTATGTTCAGGCCCCATTCACCATAATCTTTTTCACTCTATCCCACTTCTCATTCCCTCCACCTCTGACACATATATCCTCTTTGTCAATCTTTCCTCACTCATTCTCTCCATGCAATCAAACCATTTTAATACACCCTCTTATGCTCTCTCAACCACACTCTTTTTATTGCCATACATCTCTCTAACCCTTTCATTACTTACTCAATCAAACCACTTCTGAAACCACACTGCTCTTCCCCAATCTGATGCTCTGTGCATGCCTTCACCCTCTCAATCAATACCCTCCCATATAATTTCAAAGGAATAATCAACACACTTATACCTCTGTAATTTAAGCACTCATCTTTATCCCCTTTGCCTTTGTACCATGGCACTATGCAAGCATTCTGCCAATCCTCAGGCACCTCACCATGAGTCATACATACATTAAATAACCTTACCAACCAGTCAACAACACAGTCACCCCTTTTTAATATATTCCACTGCGATACCATCCAAACCCGCTGCCTTGCTGGCTTTCATCTTCCACAAAGCTTTTACTACTTCTCTGTTTACCAAATCATTCTTCCTAACCTTCTCACTATGCACATCACCTAGACCAAAGCACCCTATATCTGCCACTCTATCATCAAACACCTTCAACAAACCTTCAAAATACTCACTCCATCTCCTTCTCGCATCACAACTACTTGTTATCACCTTCCCATTAGCCCACTTCACTGATGTTCCCATTTGTTCTCTTGTCTTACGCACTTTATTTACCTACTTTATGAAACATCTTTATATTCCCCCTAAAATCTAATGCTACTCTCTCACCCCAACTCTCAATTGCCCTCTTTTTCACCTCTTGCACCTTTCTCTTGACCTCTTGCCTCTTTCTTTTATACATCTCCCACTCATTTGCATTATTTCCCTGCAAATATCATCCAAATGCCTCTCTCTCTTCTCTTTCATTAATAATCTTACTTCTTCATCCCACCACTCACTACCCTTTCTAATCTGCCCACCTCCCACGCTTCTCATGCCACAAGCATCTTTTACGCAGTCCGTCACTACTTCCCTAAATACATGCCATTCCTCCCCCACTCCCCTTACATCCTTTGTTCTCACCCTGTTCCATTCTGTAATCAGTCTCTCCTGGTACTTCCTCACACAAGTCTCCTTCCCAAGCTCACTTACTCTCACCACTCTCTTCACCCCAACATTCTATCTTCTTTTCTGAATACCTCAACAAATCTTCACCTTCGCATCCACAAGATAATGATCAGACATCCCTTAAGTTGCACCTCTGAACATATTAACATCCAAAAATCTCTCTTTCACGTGCCTATCAATTAACACATAATCCAATAACGCTTTCTGGCCATCTCTCCTACTTACATATGTATACTTATGTATATCTCTCTTTTTAAACCAGGTATTCCCAATCACCATTCCTTTTTCAGCGCACAAATCTACAAGCTCTTCACCATTTCCATTTACAACACTGAACACCCCATGTAAACTAATTATTCCCTCAACTGCCACATTACTCACCTTTGCATTCAAATCACCCATCACTATAACCCGATCTCGAGCATCAAAACTACTAACACACTCATTCAGCTGCTCCCAAAACACTTGCCTCTCATGATCTTTCTTCTCATGCCCAGGTGCATATGCACCAATAATCACCCATCTCTCTCCATCAACTTTCAGTTTTACCCATATCAATCTAGAATTTACTTTCTTACACTCTATCACATACTCCCACAACTCCTGATTCAGGAGTAGTGCTACTCCTTCCCTTGCACTTGTCCTCTCACTGACCCATGACTTTACTCCCAAGACATTCCCAAACCACTCTTCCCCTTTTCCCTTGAGCTTCAATTCACTCAGAGCCAAAACATCCAGGTTCCTTTCCTCAAAAATACTACCTATCTCTCCTTTTTTCTCATCTTGGTTACATCCACACACATTTAGACACCCCAATCTGAGCCTTCGAGGAGGAGGAGCACTCCCTGCATGACTCATTCTTCTGTTTCCCCTTTTAGAAAGTTAAAATACAAGGAGGGGAGGGTTTCTGGCCCCCCGCTCCCATCCCCTTTAGTTGCCTTCTATGACACGTGAGGAATGAGTGGGAAGTATTCTTTCTCCCCTATCCCCCGGGATAGGGCAAATGAGAGTTGGGGTGAGAGAGTATCATTAAATTTCAAGGAGAATAAAAAGATGTTTTGGAAGGAGGTAAATAAAGTGTGCAAGACTAGGGAGCAAATGGGAACTTCAGTGAAGAGGGCTAATGGGGAGGTGATAACAAGTAGTGGTGATGTGAGATAGAGTGAGTATTTTGAAGGTTTGTTGAATGTGTTTGATGATAGAGTGGCAGATATAGGGTGTTTTGGTCAGGGTGGTGTGCAAAGTGAGAGGGTTAGGGAAAATGATTTGGTAAACAAAGAAGTGGAGGTAAAAGCTTTGCGGATGATGAAAGCCAGCAAGGCAGCAGGTTTGAATGGTATTGCAGTGGAATTTATTAAAAAAGGTGGTGACTGTATTGTTGACTGGTTGATAAGGTTATTTAATGTATGTATGATTCATGGTGAGGTGCCTGAGGATTGGCGGAATGCTTGCATAGTGCCATTGTACAAAGGCAAAGGGGATAAGAGTGAGTGCTCAAATTACAGAGGTATAAGTTTGCTGAGTATTCCTGGTAAATTATATGGGAGGGTATTGATTGATAGGGTGAACGCATGTACAGAGCATGAGATTGGGGAAGAGCAGTGTGGTTTCAGAAGTGGTAGAGGATGTGTGGATCAGGGGTTTGCTTTGAAGAATGTATGTGAGAAATACTTAGAGAAGCAAATGGATTTGTATGTAGCATTTATGGATCTGGAAAAGGCATATGATAGAGTTGATAGAGATGCTCTGTGGAAGGTTTTAAGAATATATGGTGTGGGAGGTAAGTTGTTAGAAGCAGGGAAAAGTTTTTATCGAGGATGTAAGGCATGTGCACGTGTAGGAAGAGAGGAAAGTGATTGATTCTCAGTGAATGTAGGTTTGCAGCAGGGGTGTGTGATGTCTCCATGGTTGTTTAATTTGTTTATGGATGGGGTTGTTAGGGAGTTGAATGCAAGAGTTTTGGAAAGAGGGGCAAGTATGCAGTATGTTGGAGATGAGAGAGCTTGGGAAGTGAGTCAGTTGTTGTTCGCTGATGATACAGCGCTGGTGGCTGATTCATGTGAGAAACTGCAGAAGCTGGTGACTGAGTTTGGTAAAGTGTGTGAAATAAGAAAGTTGAGAGTAAATGTGAATAAGAGTAAGGTTATTAGGTACAGTAGGGTTGAGGGTCAAGTCAACTGGGAGGTAAGTTTCAATAGAGAAAAACTGGAGGAAGTGAAGTGTTTTAGATATCTGGGAGTGGATTTGGCAGCGGATGGAACCATGGAAGCAAAAGTGAATCATAGGGTGGGGGAGGGGGCGAAAATTCTGGGAGCCTTGAAGAATGTGTGGAAGTCGAGAACATTATCTCCGAAAGCAAAAATGAGTATGTTTGAAGGAATAGTGGTTCCAACAATGTTGTATGGTTGCGAGGTGTGGGCTATGGATAGAGGTGTGCACAGGAGGGCGGATGTGCTGGAAATGAGATGTTTGAGGACAACATGTAGTGTGAGGTGGTTTGATCGAGTAAGTAAGAATAGGGTAAGAGAGATATGTGGTAATAAAAAGAGTGTGGTTGAGAGAGCAGAAGATGGTGTTTTCAAATGGTTTGGTCACATGTAGAGAATAAGTGAGGAAAGATTGACCAAGGGGATGTATGTAGTAGGGTTGAGGGTCAAGTCAATTGGGAGGTAAGTTTGAATGGAGAAAAACTAGAGGAAGTAAAGTGTTTTAGATATCTGGGAGTGGATCTGGCAGCAGATGGAACCATGGAAGCGGAAGTGAATCATAGGGTGGGGGAGGGGGCGAAAATCCTGGGAGCCTTGAAGAATGTGTGGAAGTCGAGAACATTATCTCGGAAAGCAAAAATGGGTATGTTTGAAGGAATAGTGGTTCCAACAATGTTGTATGGTTGCGAGGCATGGGCTATGGATAGAGTTGTGTGCAGGAGGGTGGATGTGCTGGAAATGAGATGTTTGAGGACAATGTGTGGTGTGAGGTGGTTTGATCGAGTAAGTAATGTAAGGGTAAGAAAGATGTGTGGAAATAAAAAGAGCGTGGTTGAGAGAGCAGAAGAGGGTGTTTTGAAATGGTTTGGGCACATGGAGAGAATGAGTGAGGAAAGACTGACCAAGAGGATATACGTGTCGGAGGTGGAGGGAACGAGGAGAAGTGGGAGACCAAATTGGAGGTGGAAAGATGGAGTGAAAAAGATTTTGAGTGATCGGGGCCTGAACATGCACGGAGGGTGAAAGGTGGGCAAGGAATAGAGTGAATTGGATCGATGTGGTATACCGGGGTTGACGTGCTGTCAGTGGATTGAATCAGGGCATGTGAAGCATCTGGGGTAAACCATGGAAAGTTGTGTGGGGCCTGGATGTGGAAAGGGAGCTGTGGTTTCGGCCATTATTGCATGATAGCTAGAGACTGAGTGTGAACGAATGTGGCCTTTGTTATCTTTTCCTAGCACTACCTCGCACACATGAGGGGGGAGGGGGATGGTATTCCATGTGTGGCGAGGTGGCGATGGGAATGAATAAAGGCAGACAGTGTGAATTGTGTGCATGGGTATATATGTATGTGTCTGTGTGTGTATATATATGTGTACACTGAGATGTGTAGGTATGTATATTTGCATGAGTGGACGTGTGTGTATATACATGTGTATGGGGATGGGTTGGGCCATTTCTTTCTTCTGTTTCCTTGCGCTACCTCTCAAATGTGGGACCCAGCGACAAAGCAAAATAAAATAAATAAAATATATATATATATATATATATATATATATATATATATATATATATATATATATATATATATATATATCAGATTGGGGAAGAGCAGTGTGGTTTCAGAAGTGGTAGAGGATGTGTGGATCAGGTGTTTGCTTTGAAGAATGTATGTGAGAAATACTTAGAAAAGCAAATGGATTTGTATGTAGCATTTATGGATCTGGAGAAGGCATATGATAGAGTTGATAGAGATGCTCTGTGGAAGGTATTAAGAATATATGGTGTGGGAGGGAAGTTGTTAGAAGCAGTGAAAAGTTTTTATCGAGGATGTAAGGCATGTGTACGTGTAGGAAGAGAGGAAAGTGATTGGTTCTCAGTGAATGTAGGTTTGCGGCAGGGGTGTGTGATGTCTCCATGGTTGTTTAATTTGTTTATGGATGGGGTTGTTAGGGAGGTAAATGCAAGGGTTTTGGAAAGAGGGGCAAGTATGAAGTCTGTTGGGGATGAGAGAGCTTGGGAAGTGAGTCAGTTGTTGTTCGCTGATGATACAGCGCTGGTGGCTGATTCATGTGAGAAACTGCAGAAGCTGGTGACTGAGTTTGGTAAAGTGTGTGGAAGAAGAAAGTTAAGAGTAAATGTGAATAAGAGCAAGGTTATTAGGTACAGTAGGGTTGAGGGTCAAGTCAATTGGGAGGTGAGTTTGAATGGAGAAAAACTGGAGGAAGTGAAGTGTTTCAGATATCTGGGAGTGGATCTGGCAGCGGATGGAACCATGGAAGCGGAAGTGGATCATAGGGTGGGGGAGGGGGCGAAAATCCTGGGGGCCTTGAAGAATGTGTGGAAGTCGAGAACATTATCTCGGAAAGCAAAAATGGGTATGTTTGAAGGAATAGTGGTTCCAACAATGTTGTATGGTTGCGAGGCGTGGGCTATGGATAGAGTTGTGCGCAGGAGGATAGATGTGCTGGAGATGAGATGTTTGAGGACAATGTGTGGTGTGAGGTGGTTTGATCGAGTGAGTAACGTAAGGGTAAGAGAGATGTGTGGAAATAAAAAGAGCGTGGTTGAGAGAGCAGAAGAGGGTGTTTTGAAGTGGTTTGGGCACATGGAGAGGATGAGTGAGGAAAGATTGACCAAGAGGATATATGTGTCGGAGGTGGAGGGAACGAGGAGAAGAGGGAGACCAAATTGGAGGTGGAAAGATGGAGTGAAAAAGATTTTGTGTGATCGGGGCCTGAACATGCAGGAGGGTGAAAGGAGGGCAAGGAATAGAGTGAATTGGAGCGATGTGGTATACCGGGGTTGACGTGCTGTCAGTGGATTGAAGCAGGGCATGTGAAGCGTCTGGGGTAAACCATGGAAAGCTGTGTAGGTATGTATATTTGCAGTGTGTGGACGTATGTATATACATGTGTATGGGGGGGGGGGGGTTGGGCCATTTCTTTCGTCTGTTTCCTTGCGCTACCTCGCAAACGCGGGAGACAGCGACAAAGTATAATAAAAATATAAAATATATATATATATATCATATGCCTATCATACATGTATATATACATATATATATATATATATATATATATATATATATATATATATATATATATATATATATATATCACGTTTATGAGATGGCAATGACAAGGGTATTCAGTTGCCTGTGCCATCTCAGGAAACCTAAAAATAAAGATCTTACATGAACAATGTAACAAGAGACAGTAAATATAAAAAATTTGCTACATGAGCCTTGTTGTTCAACCTTTTTAGCTTCTTTTAACCTGAAGAATAATACTCACTTGAGGGGTTTAAGTGCTAAAATCCTGACATCCTTTGAGGCAATACCCAAGAGATGATAAGACCGGCCAAGGTTGGGAGCAAAGGCAAGATCATGCACAGGCTCTGTCACGGTCACTGAGGTCTCCACTTTGGTCCACTTGTGAGTACCAGCAGAGAACTCATAGATGAACACCTTTCCACCAGAGGTTGGATCAGGGTCATCACTGCCTACTGCAATCATAGGTGCATAAAGCCTGAAAATGTTTAGATAATGTGATACATGTAGGGCTAATTCGCAGGTCATATTCTTGTACTATAAGGATCACAGGGAAATTGAGCTAACACATGAACTGGTTAATACTTTGTCACATGTTTGATTCTATCACTTACGACAGTGGAGAACTGCTATCTATCTATATCTCTGATGCCTGTTTCCAAATGGAACTCCCTCAAGGGGGTGGTCATGGCAGTAGTCTCCATAACTAGTGAACTCCAGTGCCAATTCTTAGCTTTTAGTGCCTCACCCATAACAGGCCACTGGCAGAGGGCAACTTTAATGCAGAGTTTACAGAGGCTCCTACATAATGTTCCTATAGACTACTACCTAATTCTACTGCCTAATGTTCCAACCAACTCCTTCTACCTAATGTTTATACCTAATGCTCCTGCCTAAATGCTTCTGCCTACCACCTCCAAATATTGCTCCTACCATTTTGCCAAAAAGGCAGGGTAAGTGCAGGTACTCACTGCAAGAAAATCTAGAGTTATGAAGAATAACTCAAATAATATATATGACAAGGACAGATTGTATGTTTATGGACAGACTGCCAGTATTCAATGTGTGGGTGAGAAAGAAAGATAAAACAGCTACCTGGGTCAGAAGAGTACAACTTAACAACCACAGAAGCACTCGCTCACCATAAAGCCATTTCTAACCCTCCTAATACCCAGGTGGGTAATATAGCTGATGTGCATCATACAAAATGGTTACAGCAAGCAAAGCTAAGCATAAGGATTAAATACAATCTTTTCCTTTTAATACATCAAGCACAATATAGGATAACATGGAGTTTCTATCCCAGAAATGACTCTATCATGAAAGTAACATCAAACCATTCAATGATAAATTGTACACATCATAAATTTATTTTTGCAAGTTTTCTATAACATTACATAGAAACAAAACATTTTTCTTTATGTAACTGTGCTGGTACACCAGGTCCCTTACACATGAGTGCCTGAATCATTTGAGAGTGTGAATTATGATCAATATATCCAATAACCAAGGCAAAAAATCCAAACAACCAGTTGCCCATCCAAATTTACTACATGAACTACTTTCAGCCGTGTGATGAGGCCTCCTAGGCAGCTAGCACCATCTATGGTGTGCCATGACTAGTTTCACTATGCTGCATGTGTTAATGCTGTCATTCTCCATTCACTTGTGATATCTGTAGGTCGTGAGTTACAAGTGTGCTGACCTTTACTGTGAACCTTAAGACTCGTTGCTGAAAAACTATTGTCATGAGTTACTGGTGACCGGCTATTTCTTTCTCGAGTACTACATCTCGCACCAAAAACAAGCACATGCCACTTAATCTAGAAGTGAAGTAATGCATAATTAAGAGACACGAACAGCAAAAGACTGACAGAAACTGGTAAGGTTCATGGACTAACCAGCTCAACTGTGAGCAGTGTTCTTATGAATGAAGAGAAAATCAAAGAACACTGAGAATGAGAACTAGAAATGTGGTGAGTGAGTGACTGATGAGCAAAAACAGTGCCTAATGTGATTGTAAAGAGAACATTAAAAAGTGACAGGCCAGCTGTCCCAACACCAGCCAGCATCTCCTAGTTTTTAATGAGTGAAGAAATGTTTCATCGTTTTGTAAGCCTGTATTTATTTATTACACTTAATTGCCGTTACCCACATCAGCAAGGTAGAGCAAAGAAACAAACGGGGAATGGCCCAACCCACCCGCATACAAATATATATATACACTTCAAAGTATACATAAATATACATACACAGACATATACATATATATACTCATGCACATATTCATACATGCTGCCTTCATCCATTCCCATCGCCACCCTGCCACACATGAAATAGCATCCCCTCCCTCCAGCGAGGTAGCACCAGGTAGAAAGGCCACATTCATTCACACTCAGCCTCTAGCTGTCATGTGTAATGCAACGAAACCACAGCTCCCTTCCCACATCCAGGCCCCACAGACCTTTCCATGGTTTACCCCAGATGCTTCAAGTGGCCTGGTTCATTCCATTGACAGCACCTCGCCCCGGTATACCACATCATTCCAATTCATTCTATTCCTTGCACGCCTTTCATCCTCCTGTATGTTCAGGCCCCAGTCTCTCAAAATCTTTTTCACTCCATCCTTCCACCTCCAATTTGGCCTCCTCCTTGTCCTTCTTCCCTCAACCTTCGACACATAAATCCTCTTTGTCAATCTTTCTACACACATTCTCTCCATGTGTCCAAACCATTTCAACACACCCTCTTATGCTCTCTTAACCACACTCTTTTTATCACCACACATCTCTCTTACCCTTTCATTACTTACTTGATCATACCACCTCACACCACATATTGTCCTCAAACATTTCATTTCCAACACATCCACCCCCCTCCACACAACCCTATCTATAGCCCATGCTTGCAACCATATAACACTGTTGGAACTACTATTCCTTCAAGCACCCATTTTTGCTCTCCGAGATAACGTTCTCCCCTTCCACACATTCTTCAATGCTGCTAGAACCTTCATCTCCTCCCCCATCCTGTGAATCAATTCCATGGTTCCATCCACTGCTAAATCCACTCCCAGATATCTAAAACACTTCACTTCCTCTAGTATTTCTCCATTCAAACTTACCTCCCAAACAACTTGCCCGTCAACCCTACTGAACCTAATAACCTTGCTGTTATTCACATATACTCTCAGCTTTCTTCTTTCAAACACTTTACCAAACTCAGTCGCCAACTTCTGCAGTTTCTCATCCATATCAGCCACCAGTGCTGTATCATCAGCAAACAACAACTGACTCACTTCCCAAGCCCTCTCACAACAGACTGCATACTTGCCCCTCTCTCCAAAAACTCTTGCTTTCACCTCCCTAACAACCCCATCCATAAACAATTTAAACAACCATGGAGACATCACGCACCCCTTCCACAAACCTACATTCACTGGGAACCAATCACTTTCCTCTCTTCCTACTCGTACACATGCCTTACATCCTTGGAAAAACTTTTCACTAATTCTACCAACTTACCTCCCACACTATATATTCTTAATACCTTCCACAAAGCATCTCTATCGACCCTATCATATGCCTTCTCCAGATCAATAAATGCTACATACAAATCCATCTGTTTTTCTAAGTATTTCTCACATACATTCGTCAAAGCAAACACCTGATCCACACATCACATCCTCTACTACTTCTGAAACCACACTGGTCTTCCCCAATCTGATGCTCTGTACATGACTTCACCCTCTCAATCAATACTCTCCCATATAATTTCCCAGAAATGCTCAACAAACTCATGCCTCTGTAATTTGAACACTCACCTTTATCCCCTTTGCCTTTGTACAATGGCATTATAAATGAATTCCACCAAGCCTCAGGCACTTCACCATGATCCATACATACAGTGAATATCCTTACCAACCATATATACATATATATTAGTATATGCTCGGAGCAGGTTTACTCTAATGAACACAGAAATGAATATGATAGCATATCTAGAGTTATCAATCCCCTTTCTTATGTTCTCTAACTTTCTCAGTTTTATTCTAACATTAGGTAGGTGCTCAAACACCAGTTGTCTGTAGTCCATCATTCAATACATTCAAACTTTCGCCTTCACAGAGGCATCATCAGGAATCTACAAATACAGAAAAATACTGCCTTACAAAATTTGGATAAAAAAAGTAAAATGCTGATAAAATATATAAACACAGAACATAATACATAAAAGTAAGGGAAACACTAAACAATCTCATGAAGGGAAGTACAATCTAAAAAGCAAATAGAAAACTTACAGTAGAGGAAAAACACAAAAGAGCAATATTACAAAAGAAAGTCCATCACTAAATATACTAAGAAGAGCCAAGCGAGACCGTTATTGTCCAGACGCAGAACTGAGGTCAGGTTGGGCTTGTCTGATTCTCTTGCACCTCGTAATGTTGGACTGTTCCTGACACCCAGCTAAGAGTAGGACTGCTTTCCTTATGCCCTATTGGTGGACCATCAGAGCTGTATGGTAGTGGTCATGTTTGGCTGTATGTTGATGACAGGTGCTTTCTCTCTAATGTGAATATCTTTTACTACCTGTAGTCTCCTTCAATCACTGCAACTGGTAATGATTTTGGTGTTATTCACTAAAATCTCCCTTATTAATCTCGTACCATGCTTTTGTTCATGATGCTGTTTGATTCCACCTTCCTGTAGGTGAAGCGAGAGGCAACAGCTCAGGGTACAGGTTGTATGCCCAATGTAGTTTATGTGGTAGGGCTGACAGTCACCAATATTGCATCAGTATTCATATACCATATCGGTACGATTCAAACTTCCAGAGCAACCTACCATATTGTTGTTCATGATGAGTGAGCATGTTTTTGGATTGTTGTAGAATATCATCAGACTGATATCCTTGTCTTCTTCAACTGCTTTGCAGTTTCTGGCCACAATATCCCTCACAACCTTCTCATCCTTTTGATATGATGTAAATGTGTTCCTGTAGTAAACATTAATGCTGTCATGGAGGTTGTCTGTTAGCTATAAGATGTTGCTCTAGCATGTCATTCACATTGATATCAAATTCAGTATTTGAATATCCATTGTTAATCAACATTTGCCGGACATGTCGAAGTTCTTGGAGTAGAAGTTGCCAGGTTGAGCACATCTTGATTGCTCTTCTCATCTATGCAAGAATGACACTCCTCTTGTAATTTTGAGTGCATTCATTTTTTCCATTCATGCATTTACCTTAGATGGTGGGCTTTCTGTAAACATCAGTGATGAAAGGTCCTGTTGTTGCACTTCCTATTACATCTAAGAAAGGAATCTTACCATTATTATTCAGCTCTGCTGTAAATTGTAAGCCTGAAGTTTCTTGGAATGGGTTATGAAAGCTTTCCAGTGAGTTTAACTTATCAATGCAGATGAAAATGTCTTCTATGTTTTTTTTTTTTTTTTTTTTTTGCCGCTGTCTCCCGCGTTTGCGAGGTAGCGCAAGGAAACAGACGAAAGAAATGGCCCAACCCACCCCCATACACATGTATATACATACGCCCACACACGCAAATATACATACCTACACAGCTTTCCATGGTTTACCCAGACGCTTCACATGCTTTGATTCAATCCACTGACAGCACGTCAACCCCGGTATACCACATCGCTCCAATTCACTCTATTCCTTGCCCTCCTTTCACCCTCCTGCATGTTCAGGCCCCGATCACACAAAATCTTTTTCACTCCATCTTTCCACCTCCAATTTGGTCTCCCTCTTCTCCTCGTTCCCTCCACCTCTGACACATATATCCTCTTGGTCAATCTTTCCTCACTCATTCTCTCCATGTGCCCAAACCATTTCAAAACACCCTCTTCTGCTCTCTCAACCACGCTCTTTTTATTTCCACACATCTCTCTTACCCTTACGTTACTTACTCGATCAAACCACCTCACACCACACATTGTCCTCAAACATCTCATTTCCAGCACATCCATCCTCCTGCGCATAACTCTATCCATAGCCCACGCCTCGCAACCATACAACATTGTTGGAACCACTATTCCTTCAAACATACCCATTTTTGCTTTCCGAGATAATGTTCTCGACTTCCACACATTCTTCAAGGCTCCCAGAATTTTCGCCCCCTCCCCCACCCTATGATCCAATTCCGCTTCCATGGTTCCATCCGCTGCCAGATCCACTCCCAGATATCTAAAACACTTCACTTCCTCCAGTTTTTTTCCATTCAAACTCACCTCCCAATTGACTTGACCCTCAACCCTACTGTACCTAATAACCTTGCTCTTATTCATATTCTATGTATCTGCAGTAAATCTAGGGTGTCATCCTCTCAATCTGCAGTTCCGCAGTTTCAACATATGACATAAATGCCTGTGCAAAGAGAACCCCCAGGGGGAACCCTATGGCAATTCCTTCCACTTGCTGATAAAGCTTGCCTTGCAGACATATGAAACGTGCTTCCATGGTGCAGGCATGTAACATTTCTCTTAATATATTTCTGGGCATCTTCAGGGAGGTAAGATATGGTGTTGGTAAGCATAATCTAGGAGTATGTCGATGGTCTTCTTCACAGGTACATTTGTGAAGAAAGACACCACATCCAGGGAAGCTGTGATGCCCTGTGGTTCTATATTCCTAAGGATGTCAATAAAATCCTCAATCGATTATAGGGAGAAAATTGTTGAGATGTTTGGTGAGATCAATTGGTTTGGCTCCTTTGGCTTACCGATGGTTGGTGAAGGGTTTTGGGAGATGATCAGCCTTAGAGGATTTCCCAACTTGTGTGTTTTGACATTTCCATAGAAATATCCTGGTTCAAAGTCGCCCTTTACAAGATCAAGTATGATGTCATCCTTCACAGCATTCGCAGCCATAATTAAAGAGTTAAGGCAATTTTTGAGTCTATCTGTGGGGTTTCTCAAAATGCTTTGAAATTTTGTTGGATCTTCAGGAATGGTCGCACATTTCTCTAATTGATCATTACGTTCAAGGATGAAGTAAGTGTTAGACTTGTCCACACCTCTGACAATGATCCTCTCATTATCATTGCTTTAGATATTCTTTATACTATTATAATTGCTGAAGGCAATGTAGTGAAAGCTTTGCGGAAGATGAAAGCCGGCAGGGCAGCAGGTTTGGATGGTATTGCAGTGGAATTTATTAAAAAAGGGGGTGACTATATTGTTGACTGGTTGGTAAGGTTATTTAATGTATGTATGACTCATGGTGAGGTGCCTGAGGATTGGCGCATAGTGCCATTGTACAAAGGCAAAGGGGATAAGAGTGAGTGCTCAAATTACAGAGGTATAAGTTTGTTGAGTATTCCTGGTAAATTATATGGGAGGGTATTGATTGAGAGGGTGAAGGCATGTACAGAGCATCAGATTGGGGAAGAGCAGTGTGGTTTCAGAAGTGGTAGAGGATGTGTGGATCAGGTGTTTGCTTTGAAGAATGTATGTGAGAAATACTTAGAAAAGCAAATGGATTTGTATGTAGCATTTATGGATCTGGAGAAGGCATATGATAGAATTGATAGAGATGCTCTGTGGAAGGTATTAAGAATATATGGTGTGGGAGGAAAGTTGTTAGAAGCAGTGAAAAGTTTTTATCGAGGATGTAAGGCATGTGTACGTGTAGGAAGAGAGGAAAGTGATTGGTTCTCAGTGAATGTAGGTTTGCGGCAGGGGTGTGTGATGTCTCCATGGTTGTTTAATTTGTTTATGGATGGGGTTGTTAGGGAGGTAAATGCAAGAGTTTTGGAAAGAGGGGCAAGTATGAAGTCTGTTGGGGATGAGAGAGCTTGGGAAGTGAGTCAGTTGTTGTTCGCTGATGATACAGCGCTGGTGGCTGATTCATGTGAGAAACTGCAGAAGCTGGTGACTGAGTTTGGTAAAGTGTGTGGAAGAAGAAAGTTAAGAGTAAATGTGAATAAGAGCAAGGTTATTAGGTACAGTAGGGTTGAGGGTCAAGTCAATTGGGAGGTGAGTTTGAATGGAGAAAAACTGGAGGAAGTGAAGTGTTTTAGATATCTGGGAGTGGATCTGGCAGCGGATGGAACCATGCAAGCGGAAGTGGATCATAGGGTGGGGGAGGGGGCGAAAATTCTGGGGGCCTTGAAGAATGTGTGGAAGTCGAGAACATTATCTCGGAAAGCAAAAATGGGTATGTTTGAAGGAATAGTGGTTCCAACAATGTTGTATGGTTGCGAGGCGTGGGCTATGGATAGAGTTGTGCGCAGGAGGATGGATGTGCTGGAAATGAGATGTTTGAGGACAATGTGTGGTGTGAGGTGGTTTGATCGAGTGAGTAACGTAAGGGTAAGAGAGATGTGTGGAAATAAAAAGAGCGTGGTTGAGAGAGCAGAAGAGGGTGTTTTGAAGTGGTTTGGGCACATGGAGAGAATGAGTGAGGAAAGATTGACCAAGAGGATATATGTGTCGGAGGTGGAGGGAACGAGGAGAAGAGGGAGACCAAATTGGAGGTGGAAAGATGGAGTGAAAAAGATTTTCTGTGATCGGGGCCTGAACATGCAGGAGGGTGAAAGGAGGGCAAGGAATAGAGTGATTTGGAGCGATGTGGTATACCGGGGTTGATGTGCTGTCAGTGGATTGAATCAAGGCATGTGAAGCGTCTGGGGTAAACCATGGAAAGCTGTGTAGGTATGTATATTTGCGTGTGTTTACGTATGTATATACATGTGTATGGGGGGGGGTTGGGCCATTTCTTTCGTCTGTTTCCTTGCGCTACCTCGCAAACGCGGGAGACAGCGACAAAGTATAAAAAAAAAAAAAAAAAAAAAAAAAAAAATTGCTGAAGGCAACATTCAGATTAAATGACTTAAGCAACCTAGAGAGCAACATAAAATCATCACTAAATGGGAGAACAAAAAGATTCTTGGTATCTCGGGAGGTTTGGGGTTAACTCTATGAAATGATGTCTTTGCCAATGTCAACTTAACAGATCTATCAATGAAAGACCTACGATACTCTAACTTGGATTCAATAAAACATATCTCCTCAAACTTATCATCAATAAATTCTGGACAGCATATACATAAAGCCCTAAGGAACGTTGATTGGAATGATGGTTATTCAACTCTGTCATGCCGATATGAATAATACTGAATATAAGAACAAACATTGGTGGGTTTTCTGTATATACTGAACTTAAACATGTTTCTATCCCTATGGACCATGGCATCTAAATATGTTAACATACAATTTCATTCTCCACTTCCAACGTAGATTTGATAGAAACTGATTTAAGTAAAGGAAGAAATGTTTGTAAATTTTTGTTTGTTGACCAAACACAAAGAACATCATCTCCATTTCTAAATTAGTAATTTTGTTTCAAAATATTTCATGTAAAGATTAATACCGGTGATAAAGTGTTACCCATCATCATACTAAATTTTGGAGAAAAATTCCTCCATTGGATTGAGATACACAGTCTTTTATACACAATTTTATCAATTCAAGACACAGAATTTGAAACAAGTAATTCCAGATTATTCTTGGAAGCAATCAACCGGAACTTTTGTGAACAAGGATGACACATCAAAACTTACCAGTTTGAAATCAAAATCAACCTGGATATTATCAAGCTTGTTAATTAAATCTACATTGTTCATGATATAAGAATCTGATATCTTACCAAATAGTGGGCTTAATAAAGAAACTATTTTGATAACTTATACATATGACTGAGCTCCCTTAACTCACTGTGGGTCTTGCTGGTAGTTTGGCTTGTGTGTTTTGATAAGTCTATACATATATGGTAATGAAGGGGACAATGATGATAATCTTTTGATGAGAGAATCATTACCTTTCTACAATAACTTCAGTTGTTTATAAAAGTGAGAATCAACAGCTTCTAGGGGATTTCTACTCAATTTAAAGTATGTTGTATCATCACATAAAACATCATTCATTTTAGACAATTAATTAACTTTGTCCACATCACAACTGTGCTAGCCTTATCTGCTCCATTCATAAGTAATTCACTGTATTTATTCAAATTGTTAACAACACTGATGAATCTTTTTGGATCTATTCTGATGGGACTTCCCCTTCCAGCAGCCCCTTCTAAGAGTAATTATTGGCACCTAAACAAAGTTGACTGGAATAACTTAAATAACTTCTTTTCTGACTTTCCTTGGTAAATTACTGTCTCTCATGTGGTGATGCTTCTGTCTATGCCAAATGCATAGTAAAGGTTATTCTTGCTGGAATAGAAGCATTTATTCCCTCTTCCTCGGAGATGATGGCTTCATCCAATCCATGGTTCAACTGTTTCTGAGGCCATTCAAAATCAGGCATATTGGGTTTGGAAAAACTCTCCTTCCTCTGGGTCCCATTCAGCTTTTATCACTGCTTATAATCACTGCAAGCACATCATCCATGAGGCATAGTGTTCCTTTATTCAAAGGAAGTGTGATAACCTTCTCTCATCATCCACTGATAGGTCTTTCTGGTCTTTAGCTAAGGGCATCTCTAACAACTTCTGTCACTCTTCTATTCTGATGGTACTATAGCTGTCTCTCTTGCAGAAAAACAACTCTCTTTGGTTCCCATTTCTCCTCTAACTCCACCTTGGATGACTCTAACATTCCTTCACCTCAAAAGCTCTTCTTTCTCTGGACACAAGCAAGGTTTATGGTCCTGATGGCATCCATCCCCTCATACTGAAAGAGTGGGCCTCTGAATGTGCACCTGTGCTTGCTCATCTGTTTCATTTCTGCTTGAAAAACAAAACTTTTCCTTCCTGGAAACATGCATTGATACATCCCATCACTATGAAGTGTGACCATTCTCATCCCTCTAACTATTGTACTGTTGCTTTGACATTCATCATTTCCAAAGTCTTTGAATTCCTCCTTAACTCCCATACCCTTAAACATCTAAAAAAAATCAAAGGGTTCTCTCTGATCACCAGTATGGCTTTCATAAAGTGAAATCCACCCGTGACATTCTTTCCTATTTAACTTATTTCTGTTTATCCCTGAAAGAATTTGGGAGTCATGTAGTTGCCCTTGACATATCTAAGGCTTTTGACAAGGTGTGACATCAGGGTCTTATTTCTAAGCTCCCCACTTTTGGTTTCCCTCCCTCACTTTGCTCTTTCAAATCTAGCTTCCTTTCCAGCAGATCTATCTCTCTGGTTGTTGATGAATCAGTCTCCCCCCTTTTCTTCATCAATGGCGGTGTCCCTCAAGTTTCTCTCCTGTCCCCTGCACTTTTTCTCCATTTTTTCAATGATTTCCTCTCCTCCACAAATAATCCAAAGCACTCACATGCTGACAACTCAATACTGCACTCATCCACATCCTTCAATTCTACTCCTCTTCTCTCACTGGATCAGCATCTCGTCTTGACACAGCATCCTCAATAAACTCAGACTTAGACAGGATATCTCTGCGAGTACACATAATCTAGTTAAGTTTAATGTCTCTAAGACTCAATTTCTACTCATCTCTATCAAAAACTCCTCACAACTCTCATCTGTCCTTTGATGATTCTGAAATTCCACCTCATGACTCAAAGAACATGATTGGAATTTCTGTAACATCCACTCTTTCTTGGAAACCCCACATTACAGAAATAGCTAAGTCTGCCTCTAAGAAACTGGGTGTCCTGTTTAGATGTTCAAACTTCTCTTCTGAACAGCTGCTGTTTATACGAGGGTTTGTTTGATTTTTGTATGGCGTACTGCTCTCACATTTGGGGTGGTTCTAGCTCTGTATCCTTACCTGAAAGAGTTGAGTTGAAAATGGTTTGACTTATAAACTGTCCCAGGCTAAATTCCAAACTTGACCCTCCTGCCCTATACTGCAATGTTGGTTCTCTTTCCCTTTCCTATAGGTATCACTTTGGTTTTTGGTCCCAAGAGCTGGGTGCTTGTGTGCCCCCACCACTAGCTAGACCACATAATACTTGCTAAGCTGCTGCATCACATGATTATAGTGTGGCTATCAGCAACTCAAGGGTGGGCCATTTTGATACCTACTTCTTTCCCTATATGTCTAAGCTTTGAAACTCTCTATGTTCTCATGTCTTTTCTAATAACTATGACCTGGCACATTTCAAAAGACAAATATTTCACATCCTCCAAATTTCGTAAATACTTTCCCTTGTCTTTTCTTTTTCCATTTCATAACTCTTTATATTTCAGTTACGGCCTGGCCTTGATGTGGACTTTTGTCTGTAACTGGAGCCTCCAGCATAAAAAAGAGAAAAAAAAATCTGGTTTTGACAAACTTTTTTTTTTTTTTTTTTTTTTTTTTTTTATACCTCGTCGCTGTCTCCCGCGGTTGCGAGGTAGCGCAAGGAAACAGACGAAAGAAATGGCCCAACCCTCCCATACACATGTACATACACACGTCCACACACGCAAATATACATACCTACACAGCTTTCCATGGTTTACCCCGGACGCCTCACATGCCTTGATTCAATCCACTGACAGCACGTCAACCCCTGTATACCACATCGCTCCAATTCACTCTATTCCTTGCCCTCCTTTCACCCTCCTGCATGTTCAGGCCCCGATCACACAAAATCCTTTTCACTCCATCTTTCCACCTCCAATTTGGTCTCCCTCTTCTCCTCGTTCCCTCCACCTCCGACACATATATCCTCTTGGTCAATCTTTCCTCACTCATTCTCTCCATGTGCCCAAACCATTTCAAAACACCCTCTTCTGCTCTCTCAACCACGCTCTTTTTATTTCCACACATCTCTCTTACCCTTACGTTACTTACTCGATCAAACCACCTCACACCACACATTGTCCTCAAACATCTCATTTCCAGCACCTCCATCCTCCTGCGCACAACTCTATCCATAGCCCACGCCTCGCAACCATACAACATTGTTGGAACCACTATTCCTTCAAACATACCCATTTTTGCTTTCCGAGATAATGTTCTCGACTTCCACACATTTTTCAAGGCTCCCAAAATTTTCGCTCCCTCCCCCACCCTATGATCCACTTCCGCTTCCATGGTTCCATCCGCTGACAGATCCACTCCCAGATATCTAAAACACTTCACTTCCTCCAGTTTTTCTCCATTCAAACTCACCTCCCAATTGACTTGACAAACTTGTATACTCTAAATCTTTACAAATGTTTACTCCATCCATCAATAATTCACTGTACTTTTCCAAATTATGGAACAATCTTGCAATATCAACACAGTTAACATCTTTGTTTGAGCAAGCAAAACTTATACCATAACCTAGGAACAGAAAGAATCTTTGTCAAGTTGTTTATTAGAAAGCTTCCTCACAAAGGAAGGGTTTGTATACTTACTCCAATCGCTGTCCTCAATAAGGTGGGCTAACTTCCAATTCAGTTTCCTTTGAAGACTATCATATCACTGTCTTCAATAAGGTGGGCTAACTCCCAGTTCAGTTTCCTTTGAAGACTATTACAATCACTTCTTAACCTATCATAGCAATAGTCCAACATACGGTTCTTCCACTATGTAAATACAGCTATCTGAAAGAAGTGTTTCTTCTATCTTGAAAGGTGAAAGGCCTCCTCCATCTCAGGCCTTCATTAGTTCAATGTATTTCTTCAAAATAATTTTTTAAAATTCATCAAATGGGCTACCAGACATCAACAACAACCACTGCAGCAGGATGGATCTAGGAAGCATTTGTTTATCGAGGCATCTCTTAAGGAATTCCACTTGTAAATTTAGATTGTGGGCCTTCATTAACGATTTGGAATAAGTAGCAGGGAAGAGGGAAACACCAGGCAAGCTTGTAGAAAAGTAGTGGAAGAGACATGTGGTATCCATGTTGCAATAGGACACATGCACCACTGTAACCCATTACAACATGAACACCACATGGCTATCAACCCGATCCACACCTCCTCTACAGCTTCTGAAACCACATTGCTCCTCCCCAGTCTGATGCTCTGTACATACCTTCACCCTCTCAATCAATACCCTCCCATACAATTTACCAATTATACTCAACAAACTTATGCCCCTGTAGTCTGAATACTCACCTTTATCCCCTTTTCCTTCATACAGTGGCACTATACATGCATTCTGTCAATCATGAGACACCTCACCATGGTCCATGCATGCACTGAATATCCTTACCAACCAATCAACAACACAGTCACTCACTTTCTTAATAAACACATCTGCAATACCATCCACTCCCACCATACCATCCACTCCCGCCACCTTGCTGCACCTCATCTTCCGCAAGGCTTCCACAACCTCTTCTCTTTTCACCAAACCACTGTCTATGACTCTCTCTCACTTCGCATACCACCTCAACCGAAACACCCTACATCTGCCATTCAATCACCAAACACATTTAACAAGAAGTAAGAAGGAAGAGTTCCTGAATCAAAAGGAGGAAATGAAAGGAAGATGGAAAGAGTATTTTGAAGAACTGATGAATGTGTGAGAAGGTAAGGCAGCAGTTCTTACATGCACTTTTTTTTATGTTGAAGGCTTCTGTCTCAGACATCAGACCACATCAAGGCCAGGCCATAACTGAAAGACTTATAAAGAGAATCATGAAAGGGAAAAACAAAGACAAGGGAAAATATCTATGAATTTTGGAGGAAAAGAAAAACCTGTCATTTTTATGAATTTTGGAAGAAAAGAAAACCTGTCTTTAAAAATGTGCCATGGAAAAGACATGAGAAGGGAAAGAGTTCCAAAGCTTCAATGTGTAGGGAAACAAACAGTTATCAAAACGGCCCACCCTTGACTTGTCGATGGCCACACAGTAATCATGTGAAGCAACAGCATGTCGAGTATTGCATGGTCTACCTAGTGGTGGGAGCACACAAGCATTCAGCTCTTGGGACCAAAAACCAAAGCAATACATAAAGAAGAGGGGAAAGTGAACCAACATTGCAGTACAGGACAAGAGGGGTCAAGTTTGTAAGTTGGCCAGGGTAGTTTATAAATCAAACCGCTTTTGACTCAAATCTGCCATGTAAGGATGTACAGCTAGAACCACCACATATGTAAGAGCAGTACTCTATACAAGGAAGGATTAATTCTGTATAAACAGAGCAACTTTTCAGAAGAAAAGAAGTTTTGATACCTACACAGGACACCCAGTTTCCTAGAGGCAAACTTAGCTATTCCTGTAATGTGGGGTTTCCAAGAAAGTGTGGATGTTAGAGCAAACAAAGTATGTTCACTGAATCAAGGAGTGGAATTACAGAGCCATCAAAGGAGGGATGAGAGCAGTGAGGAGTTTTTAATCATGAGACAGATGAAACTGGGTCCTGGAGGCATTAAATCTAATTAGATTTTGTCTACCCCACTGAGATATTCTATCGAAGCCTGAGTTTATTGACGAAGCTGTGTCAAGACAAGATGCAGATTGAGTGAGAGAAGGAGCAAAACTGAAGGATGTGAAGGAATGCAGTGCTCGGTCATCAGCATATGAGTGCATTTAACTATCTGTGGAGGAGAGGGAATTGTTGATAAAAAGGAGAAAAAGTGTAAGGGACACAACAGAACCTTGAAGGACATTGCTTTTGATGAAGAGAAGTGTGGAGGCTAATCTATCAACAACCAGAGACTGATCAGCAAGAGAGGAGGCTAGATATGAAGGGGCAAAGTGAGGGAAAGAAGTCAAAAGAGGAGAGCTTAGAGATGAGACCCAAATGCCACACCCTATAAAAAACTTTGGATATATCAAGGGCAAGTAAACATGACTCTCGAAAAATCTTTCAGAGGTGATGACCAAACAGTACTACGATAGAATTTCACCTTACGAAAGCCATATAGGTGATCAGAGAGAAGACTAATTTTCAAAGCATCTAAGGATATGGGAGTTGAGGAGGGATTCAAAGACTTTGGAAATGGCAGACGTCAAAGCTATAAGACAATAGTTAGAGGGGTTAGAACGGTCACCCTTCTTGGGGATGGGATGCACAAATGCATGCTTGTGAGAGGAAGAAAAAGTTTTGGTTTCTAAGCAGAAATGGAACAGATGAGCAAGCACAGGTACAAATTCAGATGCACACCATTTCAGTACATGGGGATGGATACCATCAGGACCATAAGCCTTATGTGTCCAGAGAGAGAAGTGCTTTTTGGACAGTCTAAAAAGAGATAACAGGGAGGGGCAAAGGAATAGCAAGAGGGGCATCAGAGAGTGAAGGAATGTTAAAGTCATCCAAGGTGGAGTTGGAGAATTGGGAACCAATGAGAATTGCTTTGTCTATGGTAGAGACAGCTATAGTACCATCAGAGCAGAAAACTGAGGGAAAGGTAGAGTGACAGAAGTTCTGAGAGATGCTCTTATCTAAAGACTAGAAAGACCTATCAAGGGGAGGTCATTGTACTTCCTTTGAATAAAGGAACACTTTGCCTCATGCTTGCACTGATTATGGGCAGTGATAAAAGCTGAATGAAAGCCAGAGGAAAGAGAATTTTTCTGAGCCCAATATGACTGATTCCCTGCCTGAATGGCCTCAGAATAGGAATGGCTGAACCATGGACTGGATGACTAGGTCATCATGGAATAAGAGGGAATAAATGCTTCCATTCATGCAAGAGTAATCTCTACTATGCATTTGGTGGAGACAGAACCATCACCACATAAAACACAGTAATTTACCCAAGGACAGTCAGAAAAGAAGTTACATAAGTTATTCCAGTCAGCTTTGTTGAGGTGCTACTATTTTCACTTAGAAGGGGCTGCTGGAAGGGGAGGTGCTATCAGAATAGATACATTTATGAGAGCGTGATCAGATGAACCAACTGGAAGTGAGATTGCATGGAAGACGGAATAAAATGGATTAAAGTGCATTGGCTTATACCAAAAAGGGAAATAAACAGGACAATAATAAAGTTGAAGGTAGGACAGGCACTTAGACTGGATGGGATTACAGCAGAAATGTTGAAGTATAGAGGAGCAAATGCAACAGAAAGAATGCATTTGATATGTAATTTAGCACAGAAACAAAAGGTTGTACATGAGAATAGGGTCAAAGCTGTTATTGTTCCTTTATTCAAAGGAAAAGATGTTAAGGATTTATTTATCTATTATTTTGCTTTGTCGCTGTCTCCCGCGTTTGCGAGGTAGCGCAAGGAAACAGACAAAAGAAATGGCCCAACCCATCCCCATACACATGTATATACATACACGTCCACACACGCAAATATACATACCCATACATCTCAATGTACACATATATATACACACACACAGACACATACATATATACACATGCACACAATTCACACTGTCTGCCTTTATTCATTCCCATCGCCACCTCGCCACACATGGAATAACATCCCCTCCCCCCTCATGTGTGCGAGGTAGCGCTAGGAAAAGACAACAAAGGCCCCATTCGTTCACACTTAGTCTCTAGCTGTCATGCAATAATGTCCGAAACCACAGCTCCCTTTCCACATCCAGGCCCAACAGAACTTTCCATGGTTTACCCCTGACGCTTCACATGCCCTGATTCAATCCATTGACAGCACGTTGACCCCGGTATACCACATCAATCCAATTCACTCTATTCCTTGCCCGTCTTTCACCCTCCTGCATGTTCAGGCCCCGATCACTCTAAATCTTTTTCACTCCATCTTTCCACCTCCAATTTCGTCTCCCACTTCTCCTCGTTCCCTCCACCTCCGACACATATATCCTCTTGGTCAATCTTTCCTCACTCATTCTCTCCATGTGCCTAAACCATTTCAAAACACCCTCTTCTGCTCTCTCAACCATGCTCTTTTTATTTCCACACATCTCTCTTACCCTTACATTACTTACTCGATCAAACCACCTCACACCACACATTGTCCTCAAACATCTCATTCCAGCAGATCCACCCTCCTGCGCACAACTCTATCCATAGCCCACGCCTCGCAACCATACAACATTGTTGGAGCCACTATTCCTTCAAACATACCCATTTTTGCTTTCCGAGATAATGTTCTCGACTTCCACACATTCTTCAAGGCTCCCAGGATTTTCGTCCCCTCCCACACCCTATGATTCACTTCCGCTTCCATGGTTCCATCCGCTGCCAGATCCACTCCCAGATATCTAAAACACTTTACTTCCTCCAGTTTTTCTCCATTCAAACTTACCTCCAAATTGACTTGTCCCTCAACCCTACTGTACCTAATAACCTTGCTCTTATTCACATTTACTCTTAACTTTCTTCTTTCACACACTTTACCAAATTCAGTCACCAGCTTCTGCAGTTTCTCACATGAATCAGCCACCAGCGCTGTATCATCAGTGAACAACAACTGACTCACTTCCCAAGCTCTCTCATCCCCAACAGACTTCATACTTGCCCCTCTTTCCAAAACTCTTGCACTCACCTCCCTAACAACCCCATCCATAAACAAATTAAACAACCATGGAGACATCACACACCCCTGCCGCAGACCTACATTCA
Source organism: Panulirus ornatus (assembly GCF_036320965.1). Classification (NCBI taxonomy): domain Eukaryota; kingdom Metazoa; phylum Arthropoda; class Malacostraca; order Decapoda; family Palinuridae; genus Panulirus; species Panulirus ornatus. The sequence continues at coordinate 24,481,385 of NC_092241.1, forward strand.
CTGAGAGCCAATCACTTTCCTCTCTTCCTACACGTATACATGCCTTACATTCTCGATAAAAACTTTCACTGCTTCTAACAACTTGCCTCCCACACCATATATTCTTAGTACCTTCTGCAGAGCATCTCTATCAACTCTATCATATGCCTTCTCCAGATCCATAAATGCTACATACAAATCCATTTGCTTTTCTAAGTATTTCTCACATACATTCTTCAAAGCATACACCTGATCCACACATCCTCTACCACTTCTGAAACCACACTGCTCTTCCCCAATCTGATGCTCTGTACATGCCTTCACCCTCTCAATCAATACCCTCCCATATAATTTACCAGGAATACTCAACAAACTTATACCTCTGTAATTTGAGCACTCACTCTTATCCCCTTTGCCTTTGTACAATGGCACTATGCATGCATTCCGCCAATCCTCAGGCACCTCACCATGAGTCATACATACATTAAATAACCTTACAAACCAGTCAACAATACAGTCACCCCTTTTTTAATAAATTCCACTGCAATACCATCCAAACCCGCTGCCTTGCCGGCTTTCATCCTCCGCAAAGCTTTTACTACCTCTTCTCTGTTTACCAAATCATTTTCCCTAACCCTCTCACTTTGCATGCCACCTCAACCAAAACACCCTATATCTGCCACTCTTTCATCAAACACATTCAACAAACCTTCAAAATACTCACTCCATCTCCTTCTCACATCACCACTACTTGTTATCAACCTCCCCATTTGCCCCCTTCACTGAAGTTCCCATTTGCTCCCTTGTCTTACGCACTTTATTTACCTCCTTCCAGAACATCTTTTTATTTTCCCTAATATTTAATGATCCTCTCTCCCCCCAACTTTCATTTGCCCTCTTTTTCACCTCTTGCACCTTTCTCTTGACCTCCTGTCTCTTTCTTTTATACATCTCCCACTCATTTGCATTTTTTCCCTGCAAAAATTGTCCAAATGCCTCTCTCTTCTCTTTCATTAATAATCTTACTTCTTCATCCCACCACTCACTACCCTTTCTAATTAAGTATGTTAAGTATACTAGGAAAAGTGAATGTGAGTGTTGACTGGTAGAGTAATGGAAGTGAGTGAATGCAGAATAAGTGAGAAGCAAGGAGTTTTTGGAAAGGCATGGATATGTGGACCAGATTTTTGCAGTGATAATAACTGTGATAAATTATCCAGCAAAAGGTAAGATACTGTATGCAGATTTTATGGATCTAGAGAAAGTTTATGACAGAGTTGAGTGGGATGCTGTATGGGATGTATCAAGGATATATGAGGTTGGGAGACAACTGGTGGATGATGTGAAAGCCTTCTATAGAGGAGCAATTGCATATGTAAGAGTGAATGGAGAGTTGAACAAAAGTTTAGGTATGCAGGTGGGTGTGAGGCAGGTCTGTGTAATGTCACCATCGCATTTTAACATATGTATGGATGAAGTAATATGAGTGTGTGATGTCACCACAGTGGTTCAATTTGTTTATGAATGAATGGGGTGGTGGCTAAGTAAATGCAAGAGTCTTGAAGAGAGAGGCAGGTATGCAGTATGTGTGGGATAAAAAGACCTGGAAAATGAGTTTGTTTGCTGATGATACATCACTGGTGGGAGATTCGAATAAGAAACTGCAGACATTGGTGACTGAGTTAGAATAGTGTTTGAAAGGAGGAAGTTGAGTAAATGTGAATAAAAGCAAGGTCATTAGGTTTAGCAGGGATGAGGTACAGGTTAGCTGGGTTGTGAGCTTGAATAAAGAAAAACTGGAGGAAGTGAAGTGTTTAGATACCTGGGAGTGGATATGGCAGAGAATGGATCCATGGAAGCAGATGTGAGTCATAGGGTGGGGGGGGGTGCAAAGTTTCTGGGAGCACTGAAGAATGTGCGGAAAGACAGAATATTATCTGAAGGGCAAATATGGGTATGTTTAAAGGAATAATAATCCCGACAATATCATATGGATGCAAGGTATGGGCTATAGGTAAGGCTGTGTGGAGGAGGGTGGATGTGCTGGAAATGAAATGTCTGAGGACAATATGTTGTATGATGTGGTTTAATCAAGCAAGTAATGAAAGGGGAAGAGAGATTTGTGATGATAAAAAGTATGTGGTTGAGAGAGCTGAAGAGGGTATGCTGAAACAGTTTGGACATATGGAGAGACTAAACAAGGAAAGGTTGTTAAAGAGGATATATAGACAAGAAATGGATGAAATAAGGAGAATGAGAATAAGGAAACCAAATTGGAGATAGAAGGATGGAGTGAAAAAGATTTTGTGTGATTGGGGCCTGGACATGAAGGAGGGTGAAAAGTGTGCACTGAATAAAGTGAATTCAAACAATGTGGTATACTGGGGTTGACATGATGTCAATGGACTGAACTAAGGCATGTGAAGCATCCAAGGTAAACCTGTGGGGCCCGGTTGTGGATAATGAGCTGTGGTTTCAGTGCATTATACATGACAACAAGACAATGGATGTGAGAAGATGCAACCCTTCATCTGTTCCTGGTGCTACCTTGCTTATGTAGGAAATGATGATCATATATGAATGGAGAAAAACTGAAGGAAGTAAAGTGTTTTAAGACATCTGAAAGTGGATTTGGCAGTGGATAAAACCAAGGAAGCGGAAGTGAGTCACAGGGTGGGGGAGAGGGCGAAGATTCTGGGAGCGTTGAAGAATGTGTGGAAGGCATCGTGCCACTGCATAAAGGCAAAGGGGATAAAGGTGAGTGTTTAGATTACAGAGGTATAAGTTTGTTGAGTATTCCTGGGAAATTATATGGGAGGGTGTTGATTGAGAGGGTGAAGGCATGTACAGAACATCAAACTGGGGAAGAGCAGTGTGGTTTCAGAAGTGGTAGAGGATGTGTGGATCAGGTGTATGCTTTGAAGAATGTGTGTGAGAAATACTTAGAAAAACAGATGGATTTGTATGTAGCATTTATGGATCTGGAGAAGGCATATGATAGACTTGATAGAGATACTCTGTGGAAGATACCAAGAGTATATGATATGGGAGGTAAGTTGCTAGAAGCAGTGAAAATTTTTTATCGAGGATGCAAGGCATGTGTATGAGAAGGAAGAGAGGAAAGTCATTGGTTCCAGGGAATGTTGATTTGTGGCAGGAGTGCGTGATGTCTCCTTGGTTGTTTAGTTTGTTTATGGATGGGGTTGTTAGGGAGGTGAATGTAAGAGTTATGGAGAGAGGGGCAAGTATGCAGTCTGTTGTGGATGAGAGGGCTTGGGAAGTGAGTCAGTTGTTGTTCGCTGATGATACAGCACTTGTGGCTGATTAAGGTGAGAAACTGCAGAAGTAGGTGACTGAGTTTGGTAAATTGTGTAAAAGAAGAAAGCTGAGAGTAAATATGAAGAAGAGCAAGGTTATTGGGTTCAGTAGGGTTGAGGACAAGTCAATTGGGAGGTAAGTTTGAATGGAGAAAAACTAGAGGAAGTGAAGTAATTTAGATATCTGGGAGTGGATTTGACAGCAGATGGAACTATGGAAGTGGAAGTGAGTCACAGGGTGGGGAGGGGGTGAAGGTTCTGGGAGCACTGAAGAATGTGTGGAAGGCGAAAACATTATCTTGGAGAGCAAAAATGTGTATGTTTGAAGGAACAGTGGTTCCAACAATATTATATGGTTGTGAGGCATGGGATATAGATAGGGATGTGTGGAGGAGGGTGGGTGTTAAAAATGAGATGTTTGAGGACAATAGGTGGTGTGAAGTGGTTTGATCGAGTAAATAATGAAAGGGTAAGAGAGATGTGTGGTAACGAAAAGAGTGTGGTTGGGAGAGCAGAAGAGAGTGTATTGAAGTGCTTTTGGTCACATGGAGGGAATGAGTGAGGAAAGATTGACGAAGAGGATACACGTGTCAGAGGTGGAGGGAAGAAGTGGGAGACCAAATTGGAGGTGGAAGGATGGAGTGAAAAAACTTTGAGCGATTGGGGCCTGAACATACAGGAGGGTGAAAAGTGTTCAAGGAATAGCGCAAATAGGAATGATGTGGTATACCAGGGTTGATGTGCTATCAATGGATTGAACCAGGGAATGTGAGGGTAAACCATGGAAAGTTTTGTGGGGCCTGGATGTGGAAAGGGAGCTGTGGTTTCGGTGCATTACACATGACAGCTAGAGACTGAGTGTGAACGAATGTGGCCTTTGTTGTCTTTTCCTAGTGTTACCTCGCATGCAAGCGAGGGAAGGGGGGTGCCATTTCATGTGTGGTGGGGTGGTGACGGAAATGGATGATGGCAGCAAGTATAAATATGCACACATGTATACATAAGTATACTTATGTAAGTATACTTATGTAAGTATACTTATGTAAGTATACTTATGTAAGTATACTTATGTAAGTATACTTATGTAAGTATACTTATGTAAGTATACTTATGTAAGTATACTTATGTAAGTATACTTATGTAAGTATACTTATGTAAGTATACTTATGTAAGTATACTTATGTAAGTATACTTATGTAAGTATACTTATGTAAGTATACTTATGTAAGTATACTTATGTAAGTATACTTATGTAAGTATACTTATGTAAGTATACTTATGTAAGTATACTTATGTAAGTATACTTATGTAAGTATACTTATGTAAGTATACTTATGTAAGTATACTTATGTAAGTATACTTATGTAAGTATACTTATGTAAGTATACTTATGTAAGTATACTTATGTAAGTATACTTATGTAAGTATACTTATGTAAGTATACTTATGTAAGTATACTTATGTAAGTATACTTATGTAAGTATACTTATGTAAGTATACTTATGTAAGTATACTTATGTAAGTATACTTATGTAAGTATACTTATGTAAGTATACTTATGTAAGTATACTTATGTAAGTATACTTATGTAAGTATACTTATGTAAGTATACTTATGTAAGTATACTTATGTAAGTATACTTATGTAAGTATACTTATGTAAGTATACTTATGTAAGTATACTTATGTAAGTATACTTATGTAAGTATACTTATGTAAGTATACTTATGTAAGTATACTTATGTAAGTATACTTATGTAAGTATACTTATGTAAGTATACTTATGTAAGTATACTTATGTAAGTATACTTATGTAAGTATACTTATGTAAGTATACTTATGTAAGTATACTTATGTAAGTATACTTATGTAAGTATACTTATGTAAGTATACTTATGTAAGTATACTTATGTAAGTATACTTATGTAAGTATACTTATGTAAGTATACTTATGTAAGTATACTTATGTAAGTATACTTATGTAAGTATACTTATGTAAGTATACTTATGTAAGTATACTTATGTAAGTATACTTATGTAAGTATACTTATGTAAGTATACTTATGTAAGTATACTTATGTAAGTATACTTATGTAAGTATACTTATGTAAGTATACTTATGTAAGTATACTTATGTAAGTATACTTATGTAAGTATACTTATGTAAGTATACTTATGTAAGTATACTTATGTAAGTATACTTATGTAAGTATACTTATGTAAGTATACTTATGTAAGTATACTTATGTAAGTATACTTATGTAAGTATACTTATGTAAGTATACTTATGTAAGTATACTTATGTAAGTATACTTATGTAAGTATACTTATGTAAGTATACTTATGTAAGTATACTTATGTAAGTATACTTATGTAAGTATACTTATGTAAGTATACTTATGTAAGTATACTTATGTAAGTATACTTATGTAAGTATACTTATGTAAGTATACTTATGTAAGTAGGAGAGATGGCCAGAGAGCGTTATTGGATTACGTGTTAATTGGACAGGCATGCGAAAGAGAGACTTTTGGATGTTAATGTGCTGAGAGGTGCAACTGGAGGGAAGTCTAGACATTATCTGTGGAGGCTAAGGTGAAGATTTGTATGGGTTTTCAGAAAAGAAGAGTGAATGTTGGGGTGAAGAGGGTGGTGAGAGTAAGTGACTTGAGAAGGAGACCTGTGTGAGGAAAGTACCAGGAGAGACTGAGTACCGAAATGGAAAAAGGTGAGAACAATGGAAGTAAGGGGAGTGGGGGAGGAAAATGGGATGTATTTAGGGAATCAGTGATGGATTGCGCAAAAGATGCTTGTGGCATGAGAAAAAGTGGGAGGTGGGTTGATTAGAAAGGGTAGTGAGTGGTGGGATGAAGAAGTAAGAGTATTAGTGAAAGAGAAGATAGAGGCATTTGGACGATTTTTGCAGGAAAAATGCAATAGAGTGGGAGATGTATAAAAGAAAGAGACAGGAGGTCAAGAGAAAGGTGCAAGAGGTGAAAAAAAAGGGCAAACAGAGTTTGGTGTGAGAGAGTATCATTAAATTTTAGGGAGAATAAAAAGATGTTCTGGAAGAGGTAAATAAAGTGCGTAAGACAAGGGAGCAATTTGGGACTTCGGTGAAGGGCGCAAGTGGGGAGGTGATAACAAGTAGTGGTGATGTGAGAAAGAGATGGAGTGAGTATTTTGAAGGTTTGTTGAATGTGTTTGATGATAGAGTGGCAGATATAGGATGTTTTGGTCGAGGTGGTGTGCAAAGTGAGAGGGTTAGGGAAAATGATTTGGTAAACAGAGAAGAGGTAGTGAAAGCTTTGCGGAAGATGAAAGCCGGCAAGGCAGCGGGTTTGGATGGTATTGCAGTGGAATTTATTAAAAAAGGGGGTGACTGTATTGTTGACTGGTGGTATTGTTATTTAATGTATGTATGACTCATGGTGAGGTGCTGAGGATTGGCGGAATGCGTGCATAGTGCCATTGTACAAAGGCAAAGGGGATAAGAGTGAGTGCTCAAATTACAGAGGTATAAGTTTGTTGAGTATTCCTGGTAAATTATATGGGAGGGTTTTGATTGAGAGGGTGAAGGCATGTACAGAACATCAAACTGGGGAAGAGCAGTGTGGTTTCAGAAGTGGTAGAGGATGTGTGGATCAGGTGTTTGCTTTGAAGAATGTGTGGAAGGCATCGTGCCACTGCATAAAGGCAAAGGGGATAAGAGTGAGTGCTCAAATTACAGAGGTATAAGTTTGTTGAGTATTCCTGGTAAATTATATGGGAGGGTTTTGATTGAGAGGGTGAAGGCATGTACAGAACATCAAACTGGGGAAGAGCAGTGTGGTTTCAGAAGTGGTAGAGGATGTGTGGATCAGGTGTTTGCTTTGAAGAATGTGTGGAAGGCATCGTGCCACTGCATAAAGGCAAAGGGGATAAGAGTGAGTGCTCAAATTACAGAGGTATAAGTTTGTTGAGTATTCCTGGTAAATTATATGGGAGGGTTTTGATTGAGAGGGTGAAGGCATGTACAGAACATCAAACTGGGGAAGAGCAGTGTGGTTTCAGAAGTGGTAGAGGATGTGTGGATCAGGTGTTTGCTTTGAAGAATGTGTGGAAGGCATCGTGCCACTGCATAAAGGCAAAGGGGATAAGAGTGAGTGCTCAAATTACAGAGGTATAAGTTTGTTGAGTATTCCTGGTAAATTATATGGGAGGGTTTTGATTGAGAGGGTGAAGGCATGTACAGAACATCAAACTGGGGAAGAGCAGTGTGGTTTCAGAAGTGGTAGAGGATGTGTGGATCAGGTGTTTGCTTTGAAGAATGTGTGGAAGGCATCGTGCCACTGCATAAAGGCAAAGGGGATAAGAGTGAGTGCTCAAATTACAGAGGTATAAGTTTGTTGAGTATTCCTGGTAAATTATATGGGAGGGTTTTGATTGAGAGGGTGAAGGCATGTACAGAACATCAAACTGGGGAAGAGCAATGTTGTTTCAGGAGTGGCAGAGGATGTGTTGAGCAGGTGTTTGCTTTGAAAAACTTGGAAGAACTACTTAGAGAAAGAGAAGAATTTGTATTTGGCATTTATGGACCTAAGATACCTTGTGCAAGGTTTCTGCATATGATGTGAAAGAAATGAGGTGGATCCACAGAAGAGTTTTCATTGGGAGAGTAAAATATGCATGCCAGTAGGAGAGGGAGAATGAGTGGTTCCGAGTGAAGGTGGGCCTGCATCAAGGGAGCATGAAGGCACAATGGCTGCTTAATCTGTTCTGGGACAGGATGATAAGGAAAGTGAATGCATGGCTCTTAGAGAGAGGGGTTGATTCACAGTATGCTGGGAAAAGGGGAGGAACGGAAGGTTATTCAGTTGTTATTTGCAGATGATGTGGTTCCGTTGGTAGACTTGAGCAAGAAGCTTTAGAAACTGGTGAAAATGCTATGGACAATATATGAGATTAGGAGCTTGAAATTTAGTGAGAATAAAAGCAAGACAATGAGGTTTAACAGAGGGGGTGAAATAAGATGGGTTGAGTGTGAGTATGAAAGGGGAGAGCCTGGAGGAAGTGAAGAGTTTTAAATACCAAGGTGGACATGGCAAATGATGGAGCCATGGGAACTAAAGTGAGTCATAAGGCAGAATAGAGGACAAAGACCCTAGGTGCATTAAAAAATGTGTGGATGGGTAGGTCATTGCCTGTTAGGGCAAAGATGGGCATATCTGAAGGTATACTACTCATTTGATGTTGCTTGGATGCAAGTCTTGGGTCATGAATGTAAAAGAACAGAGGAGGGAGAATGTAATTATTTGTTTGTAGTTACCTAATATACATTAAGAGAAGAGACTCTACACTCACAGAACTTTGTCCCCTTGCACAGACCATTCCAACCATCTAATACCCTTACACTAAACCAGCATTTCTTTACATTTGTCTTGACCAGCCTTTTCCTCAGCTTCTGATCATGGCCTGTGGTAACTAATGTACTGCAACTCATGAAGAACTATTTACTGTTAATGTCATCCACCTGATTTAGGAACTTATACACTGTTATCAGGTCACCCCTCTCATTCTCTCCTCTATGGTGGACAGTTGTGGAACCCTCAAACTTTCATCATTGCTCAGCTCTCTTAATTCAGGCACTATCTTGTTTGCTTTTCACTGAACCCTCTTTAATCATGTATTTGTACTCCTTTTATGCACAGCAGTCATGCCTGAAAGGCATAGTCCAGCTTCGGTCTATGTTGTAAATGGCTTAACAAACATTTTCTTATCCATATACTTGACAGCGATTCTAAAATTTGGCAACATACAGTTAACTTCTCTCACAGTTCTCTTGCTGTGTTGCTCTGGCATCCCCTACATCTCTTTTACACACTGATTCCTGCAGCTCCTTTCCCATCAGGCAATAATCACACTGGAGACTTCATCCTCATTACCTTGTACTTACTTGGACTGAATCTCATCACCCATTTATCAGACCAACTTTGAAGTCTGTCCAGGTCCCTGTGAGCTTAAGCAAATTGTGTCATTCTTTATTTTTCTCATGAACTTTGCATCATCTGCAAACATATTTTGAGAGGTGTCTAGTCTTTCAGGAAACTTATTTACATACACCAAGAATAGCAGTGGGCCTAAGATCAAGCCCTGCAGCAAGCCACTTGTAACCAATTTGAAGAACATGCCTCTTACCTGCAACCTTTATGGTCATCAGCAAGACAGAACTGAAATTCAATGTAATTCGCAGGTCTCCTATCTTGAATATAGGAAGGCACACTTGGCCTTTTCTGGAGGACATTTTTGGAACCATCTATTCTTCTAGTGTCACACTGAAAGTATTTTGAAAGGCCTAGCAAGTGTCTCTGTACATTCCTTAAACGAATGTAAGGAGACTTCATCAGGCCCATGAACCATATATGGATCAAGATGTTCAAAAGCACAATTTGTCAATCAGTATACTTTCTATGATTTAATCCCCCCACCAACTTTCTCACACTGGTTAGTATTATCCTCTACTGTAAAATCTCTTTGTAATTCACTATTGAACTCCTCATATATTTCCTCATCTTTAGGAGTTCTTACCTCACACTTTCTTACTATATTCACCCATTCTTTAACTGAAAGTTTGCTCCAAATGAACTTAAGGTACCTTAAGCTTAGGGTAGTCTTTCATGTTGTCCACAATGCCCAATTCAAAACTGTCACTGTACATCTCTGAGCTCTCTCACTTTTTGGCATTTAATCTTTGATCCAGGCTTCCTCCACTTCATTCTCCATCCTCTTTCAGTGTGCTGAAAATGAAATGCCTGAGGGCTGTATGTAGTATGAGGAGAGGTAGTCATGTAACTAATGACAGAGTGGAGCAAGGTGTGGTAGGAAGAAAAACATGATCGAAAAAGCTGACAGGTGTATGCTAAAATGGTTTGAACATATGGAGGACAGATAAGGAAGACCTGACAAAGAGGATCTACATGGCAGAAGCAGAGAAATCAAGAGTGAGGAAAATAAAGTGATGGAAATATAGAGTGAAGAAGTTTTCAGGTCCCTGGGCCTGAACACTTAAGAGGAAGAGAGGTGGCAAGGGATGGACCAAAAAGAGGGATGGACCCAATAGGGACAATGTGGTATGCGTATGTATGTGTATGAATGTGTGTGAGGGAGGGGGTCTATATCGATGGGCTCAGCAAGGGTGTATAAAATGGTTTGGGGAACCAAGGAATATTGGTCTGTGAGGCTTACCTGTGGATAGTAGGGTGTTGTTTTGATGCAATACACATGGCAGCTAGAGAGAAGATGAGAAAAAATGAGACTATTGTTTCATCTGTTCTTGATGCTACCTTGCTGGAGCAGAAAACAGTGGTTAACATTCCTGACTGTGATGCATTCATGAGCCGCCCATTGTTGAGTACATATCTTCGAATCTTGGTTGTGGCAGTCGGTCCACAGTCAACCCAACTGTTCGTCCACCCTTAGGGGTTGGTCTTGATAAAATGGGTACCTACTCAGCCTATGGGATATATATATATATATATATATATATATATATATATTTTCCCTGGGGATAGGGGAGAAAGAATACTTCTCACGTATTCCCTGCGTGTCGTAGAAGGCGACTCAAAGGGAAGGGAGCGGGGGGCTGGAAATCCTCCCCTCTCGTTTTTTTTTTTTTTTTTTTTTTTTTTTTTTTTCCAAAAGAAGGAACAGAGAAGAGGGCCTGGTGAGGATATTCCCTCAAAGGCCCAGTCCTCTGTTCTTAACGCTACCTCGCTATCGCGGGAAATGGCGAATAGTATGGATGGATGGAAAAATATATATATATATATATATATATATATATATATATATATATATATATATATATATATATATAGGGAAAATGATTTGGTAAACAGAGAAGAGGTAGTAAAAGCTTTGCGGAAGATGAAAGCCGGCAAGGCAGCAGGTTTGGATGGTATTGCAGTGGAATTTATTAAGAAAGGGGGTGACTGTATTGTTGACTGGTTGGTAAGGTTATTTAATGTATGTATGACTCATGGTGAGGAGCCTGAGGATTGGCGGAATGCGTGCATAGTGCCATTGTACAAAGGCAAAGGGGATAAGAGTGAGTGCTCAAATTACAGAGGTATAAGTTTGTTGAGTATTCCTGGTAAATTATATGGGAGGGTATTGATTGAGAGGGTGAAGGCATGTACAGAGCATCAGATTGGGGAAGAGCAGTGCGGTTTCAGAAGTGGTAGAGGATGTGTGGATCAGGTGTATGCTTTGAAGAATGTATGTGAGAAATACTTAGAAAAGCAAATGGATTTGTATGTAGCATTTATGGATCTGGAGAAGGCATATGATAGAGTTGATAGAGATGCTCTGTGGAAGGTATTAAGAATATATGGTGTGGGAGGCAAGTTGTTAGAAGCAGTGAAAAGTTTTTATCGAGGATGTAAGGCATGTGTACGTGTAGGAAGAGAGGAAAGTGATTGGTTCTCAGTGAATGTAGGTTTGCGGCAGGGGTGTGTGATGTCTCCATGGTTGTTTAATTTGTTTATGGATGGGGTTGTAAAGGAGGTAAATGCAAGAGTCCTGGAAAGAGGGGCAAGTATGAAGTCTGTTGGGGATGAGAGAGCTTGGGAAGTGAGTCAATTGTTGTTCGCTGATGATACAGCGCTGGTGGCTGATTCATGTGAGAAACTGCAGAAGCTGGTGACTGAGTTTGGTAAAGTGTGTGGAAGAAGAAAGTTGAGAGTAAATGTGAATAAGAGCAAGGTTATTAGGTACAGTAGGGGTGAGGGTCAAGTCAATTGGGAGGTGAGTTTGAATGGAGAAAAACTGGAGGAAGTGAAGTGTTTTAGATATCTGGGAGTGGATCTGTCAGCGGATGGAACCATGGAAGCGGAAGTGGATCATAGGGTGGGGGAGGGGGCGAAAATTTTGGGAGCCTTGAAAAATGTGTGGAAGTCGAGAACATTATCTCGGAAAGCAAAAATGGGTATGTTTGAGGGAATAGTGGTTCCAACAATGCTGTATGGTTGCGAGGCGTGGGCTATGGATAGAGATGTGCGCAGGAGGATGGATGTGCTGGAAATGAGATGTTTGAGGACAATGTGTGGTGTGAGGTGGTTTGATCGAGTAAGTAACGTAAGGGTAAGAGAGATGTGTGGAAATAAAAAGAGCGTGGTTGAGAGAGCAGAAGAGGGTGTTTTGAAATGGTTTGGGCACATGGAGAGAATGAGTGAGGAGAGATTGACCAAGAGGATATATATGTCGGAGGTGGAGGGAACGAGGAGAAGAGGGAGACCAAATTGGAGGTGGAAAGATGGAGTGAAAAAGATTTTGTGTGATCGGGGCCTGAACATGTAGGAGGGTGAAAGGAGGGCAAGAAATAGAGTGAATTGGAGTCATGTGGTATACAGGGGTTGACGTGCTGTCAGTGGATTGAAGCAAGGCATGTGAAGCGTCTGGGGTAAACCATGGAAAGCTGTGTAGGTATGTATATTTGCGTGTGTGGACGTGTGTATGTACATGTGTATGGGGGGGGGTTGGGCCATTTCTTTCGTCTGTTTCCTTGCGCTACCTCGCAAACGCGGGAGACAGCGACAAAGTATAAAAAAAAAAAAAAAAAAAAAAAAAAAAATATATATATATATATTTCTTTTTTTTTTTTTTTTTTTTTTTTATACTTTGTCGCTGTCTCCCGCGTTTGCGAGGTAGCGCAAGGAAACAGATGAAAGAAATGGCCCAACCCCCCCCATACACATGTACATACACACGTCCACACACGGAAATATACATACCTACACAGCTTTCCATGGTTTACCCCGGACGCTTCACATGCCTTGATTCAATCCACTGACAGCACGTCAACCCCTGTATACCACATCGCTCCAATTCACTCTATTCCTTGCCCTCCTTTCACCCTCCTGCATGTTCAGGCCCCGATCACACAAAATCCTTTTCACTCCATCTTTCCACCTCCAATTTGGTCTCCCTCTTCTCCTCGTTCCCTCCACCTCCGACACATATATCCTCTTGGTCAATCTTTCCTCACTCATTCTCTCCATGTGCCCAAACCATTTCAAAACACCCTCTTCTGCTCTCTCAACCACGCTCTTTTTATTTCCACACATCTCTCTTACCCTTACGTTACTTACTCGATCAAACCACCTCACACCACACATTGTCCTCAAACATCTCATTTCCAGCACATCCATCCTCCTGCGCACAACTCTATCCATAGCCCACGCCTCGCAACCATACAACATTGTTGGAACTACTGTTCCTTCAAACATACCCATTTTTGCTTTCCGGGATAATGTTCTCGACTTCCACACATTTTTCAAGGCTCCCAAAATTTTCGCCCCCTCCCCCACCCTATGATCCACTTCCGCTTCCATGGTTCCATCCGCTGACAGATCCACTCCCAGATATCTAAAACACTTCACTTCCTCCAGTTTTTCTCCATTCAAACTCACCTCCCAATTGACTTGACCCTCACCCCTACTGTACCTAATAACCTTGCTCTTATTCACATTTACTCTCAACTTTCTTCTTCCACACACTTTACCAAACTCCGTCACCAGCTTCTGCAGTTTCTCACATGAATCCGCCACCAGCACTGTATCATCAGCGAACAACAACTGACTCACTTCCCAAGCTCTCTCATCCCCAACAGACTTCATACTTGCCCCTCTTTCCAAGACTCTTGCATTTACCTCCCTAACAACCCCATCCATAAACAAATTAAACAACCATGGAGACATCACACACCCCTGCCGCAAACCTACATTCACTGAAAACCAATCACTTTCCTCTCTTCCTACACGTATATATTTTTTTTTTTTTTTTTTTTTTTTAACTATTCGCCATTTCCCGCGTTAGCGAGGTAGCATTAAGAACAGAGGACTGGGCCTTTGAGGGAATACCCTCACCTGGCCCAATTCTCTGTTCCTTCTTTTGGGGAAAAAAAAAAAAAAAAAAAAAAACGAGAGGGGAGGATTTCCAGCCCCCCGCTCCCTCCCCTTTTAGTCGATAGGGGATTAAGTATTCTTAATCCCCTATCCCCAGGATGACGAGGTATAAAAAAAAAAAAAAAAAAAAAAAAAAAAAAAAAATCCCTGGGGATAGGGGAGAAAGAATACTTCCCACGTATTCCCTGCGTGTCGTAGAAGGCGACTAAAAGGGAAGGGAGCGGGGGGCTGGAAATCCTCCCCTCTCGTTTTTTTTTTTTTTTTTTAATTTTCCAAAAGAAGGAACAGAGAAGGGGGCCAGGTGAGGATATTCCCTCAAAGGCCCAGTCCTCTGTTCTTAACGCTACCTCGCTATCGCGGGAAATGGCGAATAGTAAGAAAAAAAAAATATATATATATATATATATATATATATATATATATATATATATATCTTTTTCTTTTCTTTCATACTATTCGCCATTTCCCGCATTAGCGAGGTAGCGTTAAGAACAGAGGACTGGGCCTTTGAGGGATTATCCTCACTTGGCCCCCTTCTCTGTTCCTTCTTTTGGAAAAAAAAAAAAAAAAAAAAAAAAAAAAAAAAAAAAAAAAAAAATGAGAGGGGAGGATTTCCAGCCACCCGCTCCCTTCCCTTTTAGTCGCCTTCTACGACACGCAGGGAATACGTGGGAAGTATTCTTTCTCCCCTATCCCTAGGGATAGGGGAGAATTACTCGACTAATTGGTGTAATGTTAGGCTTGGACCACAGATTCTTATTCAGCACGCTTGATAGCATCTATGCAGAAATTTCCAATAAAATCCATGATTTTAAAAAAATCTAGAAAATTGCATTTTGCTCAGATTTTCAAGGTCATTGATTACTTAACTACCATAAGGATTAATATATAAACAGAAATTTTCATTCAAATCCGAAGAACTTGAAAATCTGAGCACTGCACTTTGCTGAAATTTTCAAGTTTCTCAGACTTTAACTGCCATATTACCAACACTTGCATTCAAATTATCCATTACTATTACCCGATCTCTTGCATAAAAACTACCTTATTGTACAGAATATATTTTTGGGGGGTGGCATATTTTTTTCTCTTAGATATAATGGGATTACATTATTGCTATGCTTTGTTGCTTTTGGTAATATGTGGAGAACCTTTACCTGTTGTTACAATGGGAGGTATGTAACTTATAGAAGGGTGATGATCAAGTACTCTGATCTGATATATATATATATATATTTTTTTTTTTTTATACTTTGTCGCTGTCTCCCGCGTTTGCGAGGTAGCGCAAGGAAACAGACAAAAGAAATGGCCTAACCCGCCCCCATACACATGTATATACATACGTCCACACACGCAAATATACATACCTACACAGCTTTCCATGGTTTACCCCAGACGCTTCACATGCCTTGATTCAATCCACTGACAGCACGTCAACCCCGGTATACCACATCGCTCCAATTCACTCTATTCCTTGCCCTCCTTTCACCCTCCTGCATGTTCAGGCCCCGATCACAAAAAAATCTTTTTTCACTCCATCTTTCCACCTCTAATTTGGTCTCCCTCTTCTCCTTGCTCCCTCCACCTCCGACACATATATCCTCTTGGTCAATCTTTCCTCACTCATCCTCTCCATGTGCCCAAACCACTTCAAAACACCCTCTTCTGCTCTCTCAACCACGCTCTTTTTATTTCCACACATCTCTCTTACCCTTACGTTACTCACTCGATCAAACCACCTCACACCACACATTGTCCTCAAACATCTCATTTCCAGCACATCCATCCTCCTGCGCACAACTCTATCCATAGCCCACGCCTCGCAACCATACAACATTGTTGGAACCACTATTCCTTCAAACATACCCATTTTTGCTTTCCGAGATAATGTTCTCGACTTCCACACATTCTTCAAGGCCCCCAGAATTTTCGCCCCCTCCCCCACCCTATGATCCACTTCCGCTTCCATGTTTCCATCCGCTGCCAGATCCACTCCCAGATATCTAAAACACTTCACTTCCTCCAGTTTTTCTCCATTCAAACTCACCTCCCAATTGACTTGACCCTCAACCCTACTGTACCTAATAACCTTGCTCTTATTCACATTTACTCTTAACTTTCTTCTTTCACACACTTTACCAAACTTAGTCACCAGCTTCTGCAGTTTCTCACATGAATCAGCCACCAGCGCTGTATCATCAGCGAACAACAACTGACTCACTTCCCAAGCTCTCTCATCCCCAACAGACTTCATACTTGCCCCTCTTTCCAAAACTCTTGCATTCACCTCCCTAACAACCCCATCCATAAACAAATTAAACAACCATGGAGACATCACACACCCCTGCCGCAAACCTACATTCACTGAGAACCAATCACTTTCCTCTCTTCCTACACGTACATATGCCTTACATCCTCGATAAAAACTTTTCACTGCTTTTAACAACTTGCCTCCCACACCATATATTCTTAATACCTTCCACAGAGCATCTCTATCAACTCTATCATATGCCTTCTCCAGATCCATAAATGCTACATACAAATCCATTTGCTTTTCTAAGTATTTCTCACATAAATTCTTCAAAGCAAACACCTGATCCACACATCCTCTACCACTTCTGAAACCACACTGCTCTTCCCCAATCTGATGCTCTGTACATGCCTTCACCCTCTCAATCAATACCCTCCCATATAATTTACCAGGAATACTCAACAAACTTATACCTCTGTAATTTGAGCACTCACTCTTATCCCCTTTGCCTTTGTACAATGGCACTATGCACGCATTCCGCCAATCCTCAGGCACCTCACCATGGGTCATACATACATTAAATAACCTTACCAACCAGTCAACAATACAGTCACCCCCTTTTTTAATAAATTCCACTGCAATACCATCCAAACCTGCTGCCTTGCCGGCTTTCATCTTCTGCAAAGCTTTTACTACCTCTTCTCTGTTTACCAAATCATTTTCCCTAACCCTCGCACTTTGCACACCACCTCGACCAAAACACCCTATATCTGCCACTCTATCATCAAACACATTCAACAAACCTTCAAAATACTCACTCCATCTCCTTCTCACATCACCACTACTTGTTATCACCTCCCCATTTGCGCCCTTCACTGAAGTTCCCATTTGCTCCCTTGTCTTACGCACTTTATTTACCTCCTTCCAGAACATCTTTTTATTCTCCCTAAAATTTAATGATATATATATATACATTTTTCATACTATTCGCCATTTCCCGCGATAGCGAGGTAGCGTTAAGAACAGAGGACTGGGCCTTTGAGGGAATAACCTCACCTGGCCCCCTTCTCTGTTCCTTCTTTTGGAAAATTAAAAAAAAAAACGAGAGGGGAGGATTTCCAGCCCCCCGGTCCCTTCCCTTTTAGTCGCCTTCTACGACACGCAGGGAATACGTGGGAAGTATTCTTTCTCCCCTATCCCCAGGGATAATATATATACATATATATATATATATATATATATATATATATATATATATATATATATATATATATATATATATATATATATAATAGGGGAGAAAGAATACTTCCCACGTATTCCTTGCATGTCATAGAAGGCAACAAAAGGGGAGGAAGCAGGGGTCTAGAAATCCTCACCTCCAGTTTATAATTTTCCAAAAGAAGGAACAGAGAAGTGGGCCAAGTGACAATATTCCCTCTAAGGCTCACTCCTCTATTCTTAACACTACCTCACTAGTGTGGGATAAGGCAAATATACATGAAAAAAGAAGAGCAGTGTGGTTTCAGAAGTGGTAGAGGATGTGTGGATCAGGCGTTTGCTTTGAAGAATGTATGTGAAAAATACTTAGAAAAGCAAATGGATTTGTATGTAGCACTTATGAATTTAGAGAAGGCATATGATAGAGTTGATAGAGATGTTCTGTGGAAGGCATTAAGAACATATGGTGTGGGAGGCAAGTTGTTAGAAGCAGTGAAAAGTTTTTATTGAGGATGTAAGGCAAGTGTACGTGTAGGAAGGGAGGAAAACGATTGGTTCTCAGTGAATGTTGGTGTGCAGCAGGGGTGTGTGATGTCTCCATGGCTGTTTAATTTATTTATGGATGGGGTTGTTAGGGAGGTGAATGCAAGAGTTTTGGAAAGAGGGGCAAGTATGCAGGTTGTTGTGGATGAGAGAGCTTGGGAAGTGAGTCAGTTGTTGTTCGCTGATGATACAGCACTGGTGGCTGATTCGTGTGAGAAACTGCAGAAGCTAGTGACTGAGTTTGGGAAAGTGTGTGAAAGAAGAAAGCTGAGAGTAAATGTGAATAAGAGCAATGTTATTAGGTACAGTAGGGTTGAGGGACACAAGTCAATTGGGAGGTAAATTTGAATAGGGAAAAACTGGAGGAAGTGAAGTGCTTTAGATATCTGGGAGTGGATTTGGCAGTGGATGGTACAATGGAAGCGGAAGTGAATCATAGGGTGGGGTAGGGGGCGATAATTCTGGGAGCATTGAGGAGTGTGTGGAAATCAAGAACATTATCTCGGAAAGCAAAAGTGGGTATGTTTGAAGGAATAGTGGATCCAACAACATTATATGGTTGCGAGGCGTGGGTTATGGATAGAGTTGTGCGGAGGAGGGTGGATGTGTTGGAAATAAGATGTTTGAGGACAATATGTGGTGCGAGATGGTTTGATCGAGTAAGTAATGTAACAGTAAGAGAGATGTGTGGTAATAAAAAGAATGTGGTTGAGAGAGCAGAAAAGGGTGTGTTGAAATGGTTTGGTCACATGGAGAGAATGAGTGAGGAAAGATTGACCAAGAGGATATATGTGTCAGAGGTGGAGGGAACGAGGAGACGTGGGAGACGAAATTGGAGGTGGAAAGATGGAGTGAAAAAGATTTTGAGTGATCGGGGCCTGAACATGCAGGACGGTGAAAGGCGTGCAAGGAATAGAGTGAATTGGAATGATGTGGTATACCAGGGTCGACGTGCTGTCAATGGATTGAACCAGGGCATGTGAAGCGTCTGGGGTAAACCATGGAAAGTTGTGTGGGGCCTGGATAGGAAAGGGAGCTGTGGTTTCGGTGCATTATTACATGACAGCTTGAGACTGAATGTGACCGAAAGTGGCCCTTGTTGTCTTTTCCTAGCGCTACCTCGCGCACATTTCGGGGGAGGGGGTTGTTATTTTCATGTGTAGTGGGGTGGCGATAGGAATGAATAAAGGCAGACGGTATGAATTATGTGCATGTGTATATATGTATATGTCTGAGTGCGTATACATATCTATATGTTGAGATGTATAGGTATGTATATATTGCGTGTGTGGATGTGTATGTATATACATGTATATGTGGGTGGGTTGGGCCATTCTTTCATCTGTTTCCTTGCGCTACCTCGCAGACGCGGGAGACAGCGACAAAGCAAAATAAATAATAAAATATATATATATATATATATATATATATATATATTTTCCTATGAGTCTACAGGGAAAATGAAACACGATAAGTTCCCAAGTGCACTTTCGTGTAATAATCACATCATCAGGGGAGACACAAGAGAGATGATGAGGTGATTATTACACAAAAGTGCACTTAGGAACTTATTGTGTTTCATTTTCCCCATGGACTCATAGGAATATCTTGATCAAGCGCAAAATTGTGATCCAACCCAATATATATATATATCTATCATTTATTTTGCTTTGTCGCTCTCTCCCGCGTTAGCGAGGTAGCGCAAGGAAAAAGACGAAAGAACGGCCCAACCCACCCATATACACATGTATATACATATACATCCACACACGCAAATATACATACCTATACATCTCAACGTATACATATATATACACATACAGACATATACATATATATACATGTACATAATTCATGCTGTCTGCCTTTATTCATTTCCATCGCCACCTCGCCACACAAGGAATAACAACACCCTCCCACCTCATGTGTGCGAGGTAGCGCTAGGAAAAGACAACAAAGGCCACATTTGTTCACACTCAATCTCTAGCTGTTATGTACCAATGCACCGAAACCACAGCTACCTTTCCACATCCAGGCCCCACAGAACTTTCCATGGTTTACCCCAGATGCTTCACATGCCCTGGTTCAATCCACTGACAGCACGTCGACCCCGGGATACCACATCGTTCCAATTCACTCTATTACTTGCACGCCTTTCACCCTCCTGCAAGTTAAGGTCCCAATCATTCAAAATCTTTTTCACTCCATCTTTCCACCTCCAATTTGGTCTCCCACTTCTCCTCGTTCCCTCCATCTCTGACACCTATATCCTTTTGGTCAATCTTTCCTCACTCATTCTCTCCATGTGACCAAACCATTTCAAAACAACCTCTTCTCCTCTCTCAACCACACTCTTTTTATTACCACATATCTCTCTTACCCTATTATTACTTGCTCGATCAAACAATCTCACAAAACATATTATCCTCAAACATCTCATTTCCAGCACATCCACCCTCCTCCGCACAACTCTATCCATAGCCCACGCCTCGCAACCATACAACATTGTTGGAACCACTATTCCTTCAAACATACCCATTTTTGCTTTCCGAGATAATGTTCTCGACTTCCACACATTCTTCAACGCTCCCAGAATTATCGCCCCCTCCCCCACCCTATGATTCACTTCTGCTTCCATGGTTCCATCCACTGCCAAATCCACTCCCAGATAAATAAAACACTTCACTTCCTCCAGTTTTTATCCATTCAAACTTACCTCCCAAATGACTTGACCCTCAACTATACTGTACCTTGCTCTTATTCACATTTACTCTCAGCTTTCTTCTTTCACACACTTTACCAAACTCAGTCACCAGCTTCTGCAGTTTCTCACATGAATCAGCCACCAGCACTGTATCATCAGTAAACAACATCTCATTTGCTTCCCAAGCCCTCTCATCCACAACAGACTGCATACTTGCCCTTCTTTCCAAAAGTCTCGAATTCACCTCCCTAACAACCCCATCCATAAACAAACTGAACAACCATGGAGACATCACACACCCCTGCCGCACACC
The DNA here is from genome assembly GCF_036320965.1 of Panulirus ornatus. Taxonomy (NCBI): domain Eukaryota; kingdom Metazoa; phylum Arthropoda; class Malacostraca; order Decapoda; family Palinuridae; genus Panulirus; species Panulirus ornatus. The sequence goes on from NC_092241.1 coordinate 24,502,655, forward strand.
TACTTTCACTGAGAACCAATCACTTTCCTCTCTTCCTACACGTACACATGCCATACATCCTCAATAAAAACTATACACTGCTTCTAACAACTTGCCTCCCACACCATATATTCTTAATACCTTCCACAGAGCATCTCTATCAACTCTATCATATGCCTTCTCCAGATCCATAAATGCTACATACAAATCCATTTGCTTTTCTAAGTATTTCTCACATACATTCTTCAAAGCAAATACCTGATCCACACATCCTCTACCACTTCTGAAACCATACTGCTCTTCCCCAATCTGATGCTCTGTACATGCCTTCACCCTCTCAATCAATACCCTCCCATATAATTTACCAGGAATACTCAACAAACTTATACCTCTGTAATTTGAGCACTCACTCTTATCCCCTTTGCCTTTGTACAATGGCACTATGCAAGCATTCTGCCAATCCTCAGGCACCTCACCATGAGTCATACATACATTAAATAACCTTACCAACCAGTAAACAATATAGTCACCCCCTTCTTTCATAAATTACACTGCAAAACCATCCAAACCCGCTGCCTTGCCGCCTTTCATCTTCCGCAAAGCTTTCATTACCTCTCCTCTGTTTACCAAATCATTTTCCCTAACCCTCTCACTTTGCACATCACCTCGACCAAAACACCCTATCATCAAACACTATATCATCAAACACATTCAACAAACCTTCAAAACACTCACTCCATCTCCTTCTCACATCACCACTACTTGTTATCACCTCCCCATTAGCCCCCTTCACTGAAGTTCCCATTTGCTCCCTTGTCTTACACATTTTATTTACCTCCTTCCAAAACATATTTTTATTCTCCCTAAAATTTAGTGATACTCTCTCAACCCAACTCTCATTTGCCCTCTTTTTCACCTCTTGCACCTTTTTCTCGACCTCCTGCCTCTTTCTTTTATACATCTCCCACTCATTTACATTATTTCCCTGCAAAAATCGTCCAAATGTCTCTCTCTTCTCTTTCACTAATAATCTTACTTCTTCATCACACCTCTCACGCTTCTCATGCCACCACAAGCATCTTTTGCGCAAGCTATCACTGCTTCCCTGAATACATCCCATTCCTCCCCCACTCCCCTTACGTCTTTTGTTCTCACCTTTTTCCATTCTATACTCAGTCTCTCCTGGTACTTCCTCACACAAGTCTCCTTCCCAAGCTCACTTACTCTCAACACTCTTTTCACCCCAAAATTCTCTTTTCTTTTCTGAAAACCTCTACAAATGTTTACCTTCGCCTCCACAAGATAACGATCAGACATCCCTCCAGTTGCACCTCTCAGCACATTAACATCCAAAAGTCTCTCTTTCGCACACCTATCAATTAACACGTAATCTAATAACGCTCTCTGGCCATCTCTCCTACTTACATATGTATACTTATGTATATCACTCTTTTTAAACCAGGTGTTCCCAATCACCAGTCCTTTTTCAGCACATAAATCTACAAGCTCTTCACCATTTCCATTTACAACACTGAACACCCCATGTACACAAATTATTCCCTCAACTGACACATTACTCACCTTTGCATTCAAATCACCCATCACTATAACCCGGTCTTGTGCATTTAAACTACTAACACACTCACTCAGCTGCTCCCAAAACACTTGCCTCTCATGACCTTTCTTCTCATGCCCAGGTGCATGTGCACCAACAATCACCCATCTCACTCCATCGACTTTCAGTTTTACCCATATCAATCTAGAGTTTACTCTCATACACTCTATCACATACTCCCACAACTCCTGTTTCAGAAGTAGTGCTACTCCTTCCCTTGCTCTTGTCCTCTCACTAACCCCTGACTTTACTCGCAAGACATTCCCAAACCACTCTTCCACTTCACCCTTGAGCTTCGTTTCACTCAGAGCCAAAACATCCAGGTTCCTTTCCTCAAACATACTACCTATCTCTCCTTTTCTCTCATCTTGGTTACATCCACACACATTTAGACACCCCAATCTGAGCCTTCGAGGAGGATGAGCACTCCTCGCATGACTACTTCTTCTATTTCCCCTTTTAGAAAATTAAAATACAAGGAGGGGAGGGTTTCCAGCCCCCCGCTCCCATCCCCTTTAGTCGCCTTCTACTAAACGTGAGGAATGCGTGGGAAGTATGTATATATATATATATATATATATATATATATATATATATATATATATATATATATATATATATATATATATATATATATATATATATATATATTATCCCTGGGGATGGGGGAGAAAGAATACTTCCCACATATTCCCTGCGTGTCGTAGAAGGCGACTAAAAGGGAAGGGAGAAGGGGGCTGGAAATCCTCCCCTCTGTTTTTTTTTTTCTTTTTTTTTTTTTTCCCCAAAAGCAGGAACAGAGAAGGGGGCCAGGTGAGGATGTTCCCTCAAAGGTCCAGTCCTCTGTTCTTAACGCTACCTTGCTAACGCGGGAAATGGCGAATAGTATGAAAAAAAAAAAAAAAATATATATATATATATATATGGCATGAGAAGAGTGGGAGGTGGGTTGATTAGAAAGGGTAGTGAGTGGTGGGATGAAGAAGTAAGAGTATTAGTGAAAGAGAAGAGAGAGGCATTTGGACGATTTTTGCAGGGAAAAAATGCAATTAAGTGGGAGATGTATAAAAGAAAGAGACAGGAGGTCAAGAGAAAGGTGCAAGAGGTGAAAAAAAGGGCAAATGAGAGTTGGGGTGAGAGAGTATCATTAAATTTTAGGGAGAATAAAAAGATGTTCTGGAAGGAGGTAAATAAAGTGCGTAAGACAAGGGAGCAAATGGGAACTTCAGTGAAGGGCGCAAATGGGGAGGTGATAACAAGTAGTGGTGATGTGAGAAGGAGATGGAGTGAGTATTTTGAAGGTTTGTTGAATGTGTTTGATGATAGAGTGGCAGATATAGGGTGTTTTGGTCGAGGTGGTGTGCAAAGTGAGAGGGTTAGGGAAAATGATTTGGTAAACAGAGAAGAGGTAGTGAAAGCTTTGCGGAAGATGAAAGCCGGCAAGGCAGCAGGTTTGGATGGTATTGCAGTGGAATCTATTAAAAAAGGGGGTGACTGTATTGTTGACTGGTTGGTAAGGTTATTTAATGTATGTATGACTCATGGTGAGGTGCCTGAGGATTGGCGTTTGCGAGGTAGCGCAAGGAAACAGACGAAAGAAATGGCCCAACCCACCCCCATACACATGTATATACATACGTCCACACACGCAAATATACATACCTAAACAGCTTTCCATGGTTTACCCCAGACGCCTCATATGCCTTGATTCAATCCACTGACAGCACGTCAACCCCGGTATACCACATCGATCCAATTCACTCTATTCCTTGCCCTCCTTTCACCCTCCTGCATGTTCAGGCCCCGATCACACAAAATCTTTTTCACTCCATCTTTCCACCTCCAATTTGGTCTCCCTCTTCTCCTCGTTCCCACCACCTCCGACACATATATTCTCTTGGTCAATCTTTCCTCACTCATTCTCTCCATGTGCCCGAACCATTTCAAAACACCCTCTTCTGCTCTCTCAACCACGCTCTTTTTATTTCCACACATCTCTCTTACCCTTACGTTACTTACTCGATCAAACCACCTCACACCACACATTGTCCTCAAACATCTTATTTCCAGCACATCCATCCTCCTGCGCACAACTCTATCCATAGCCCACGCCTCGCAACCATACAACATTGTTGGAACCACTATTCCTTCAAACATACACATTTTTGCTTTCCGAGATAATGTTCTCGACTTCCACACATTCTTCAAGGCTCCCAGAATTTTCACCCCCTCCCCCACCCTATGATCCACTTCCGCTTCCATGGTTCCATCCGCTGCCAGATCCACTCCCAGATATCTAAAACACTTCACTTCCTCCAGTTTTTCTCCATTCAAACTCACCTCCCAATTGACTTGACCCTCAACCCTACTGTACCTAATAACCTTGCTCTTATTCACATTTACTCTTAACTTTCTTCTTTCACACACTTTACCAAACTCAGTCACCAGCTTCTGCAGTTTCTCACATGAATCAGCCACCAGCGCTGTATCATCAGCGAACAACAACTGACTCACTTCCCAAGCTCTCTCATCCCCAACAGACTTCATACTTGCCCCTCTTTCCAAAACTCTTGAATTCACCTCCCTAACAACCCCATCCATAAACAAATTAAACAACCATGGAGACATCACACACCCCTGCCGCAAACCTACATTCACTGAGAACCAATCACTTTCCTCTCTTCCTACACGTACACATGCCTTACATCCTCGATAAAAACTTTTCACTGCTTCTAACAACTTTCCTCCCACACCATATATTCTTAATACCTTCCACAGAGCATCTCTATCAACTCTATCATATGCCTTCTCCAGATCCAAAAATGCTACATACAAATCCATTTGCTTTTCTAAGTATTTCTCACATACATTCTTCAAAGCAAACACCTGATCCACCCATCCTCTACCACTTCTGAAACCACACCGCTCTTCCCCAATCTGATGCTCTGTACATGCCTTCACCCTCTCAATCAATATCCTCCCATATAATTTACCGGGAATACTCAACAAACTTATACCTCTGTAATTTGAGCACTCACTCTTATCCCCTTTGCCTTTGTACAATGGCACTATGCACTCATTCCGCCAATCCTCAGGCACCTCATCATGAGTCATACATACATTAAATAACCTTACCAACCAGTCAACAATACAGTCACCCCCTTTTTTGAAAAATTCCACTGCAATACCATCCAAACCTGCTGCCTTGCCAGCTTTCATCTTCCGCAAAGCTTTTACTACCTCTTTTCTGTTTATCAAATCATTTTCCCTAACCCTCTCACTTTGCACACAATCTCGACCAAAACACCCTATATCTGCCACTCTATCATCAAACACATTCAACAAACCTTCAAAATACTCACTCCATCTCCTTCTCACATCACCACTACTTGTTATCACCTCCCCATTTGCGCCCTTCACTGAAGTTCCCATTTGCTCCCTTGTCTTACGCACTTTATTTACCTCCTTCCAGAACATCTTTTTATTCTCCCTAAAATTTAATGATACTCTCTCACCCCAACTCTCATTTGCCCTTTTTTTCACCTCTTGCACCTTTCTCTTGACCTCCTGTCTCTTTCTTTTATACATCTCCCACTCAATTGCATTTTTTCCCTGCAAAAATCATCCAAATGCCCCTCTCTTCTCTTACACTAATACTCTTACTTCTTCATCCCACCACTCACTACCCTTTCTAATCAACCCACCTCCCACTCTTCTCATGCCACAAGCATCTTTTGCGCAATCCATCACTGATTCCCTAAATACATCCCATTCCTCCCCCACCCCCCTTACTTCCATTGTTTTCACCTTTTTCCATTCTGTACTCAGTCTCTCCTGGTACTTCCTCACACAAGTCTCCTTCCCAAGCTCACTTACTCTCACCACCCTCTTCACCCCAACATTCACTCCTCTTTTCTGAAAACCCATACAAATCTTCACCTTAGCCTCCACAAGATAATGATCAGACATCCCTCCAGTTGCACCTCTCAGCACATTAATATCCAAAAGTCTCTCTTTCGCGCACCTGTCAATTAACACGTAATCCAATAACGCTCTCTGGCCATCTCTCCTACTTACATAAGTATACTTATGTATATCTCCCTTTTTAAACCAGGTATTCCCAATCATCAGTCCTTTTTCAGCACATAAATCTACAAGCTCTTCACCATTTCCATTTACAACACTGAACACCCCATGTATACCAATTATTCCCTCAACTGCCACATTACTCACCTTTGCATTCAAATCACCCATCACTATAACCCGGTCTCGTGCATCAAAACCACTAACACACTCATTCAGCTGCTCCCAAAACACTTGCCTCTCATGATCTTTCTTCTCATGCCCAGGTGCATATGCACCAATAATCACCCATCTCTCTCCATCAACTTTCAGTTTTACCCATATTAAGCGAGAATTTACTTTCTTACATTCTATCACATACTCCCACAACTCCTGTTTCAGGAGTATTGCTACTCCTTCCCTTGCTCTTGTCTTCTCACTAACCCCTGACTTTACTCCCAAGACATTCCCAAACCACTCTTCCCCTTTACCCTTGAGCTTCCTTTCACTCAGAGCCAAAACATCCAGGTTCCTTTCCTCAAACATACTACCTATCTCTCCTTTTTTCACATTTTGGTTACATCCACACACATTTAGGCACCCTAATCTGAGCCTTCGAGGAGGATGAGCACTCCCCGCGTGACTCCTTCTTCTGTTTCCCATTTTAGAAAGTTAAAAAAATACAAGGAGGGGAGGATTTTTTGGCCCCCAGCTCCCGTCCCCACTAGTCGCTTTCTACGACACGCTAGGAATGCGTGGGAAGTATTCTTTTTTTTTTTTTTTTTTCCCAAAAGAAGGAACGGAGAAGAGGGCCAGGTGAGGATATTCCCTCAAGGGCCCAGCCCTCTGTTCTTAACGCTACCTTGCTATCGCGGGAAATGGCGAATAGTATGAAGTAAGTAAGAAGAAGTATATATATATATATATATATATATATATATATATATATATATATATCTATATATATATATATATATATATATATATATATATATATATATATATATATATATATACACACACACACATACACACGCACATATATACACACACACACATACATATATATACATATGAAAAATGTAAGACACAATTTAGAAAACTGAAACTTCTAGCTTGAAATGAAATGAAAAAAATGGATGTCACATAATGGTTCAACCTCTGGCTTTGGAAAAAGGAAATGTATAATTTATTTACACAAACGTCAATAGTAGATCTCATCAATTTGACCACTGTAATCATTAAGCTTCAATGTCTAAGCTACATTTTTTCCAATTTCACTATTTTCTTGACAAAGCACCATGTATGAAAACTACCACTCCAGTAACACAACTATAAACACTTACTTCCCCTTTAAAAAAGTTCTGGGGAAGTCTGTCTCGATACACTGCGGGACACTCTACCACCTGTCGAGGTTTGTGTTGCAATGGTTCTTGGTTCACAACCGTAGTAGCATCACTGGTGGGCCAAGGTAGTTCCGTTGGCGAAGAGGAGCTCATGAAACATGTCGGAAAGCATGCTACTATATATATATATATATATATATATATATATATATATATATATATATATATATATATAGTAGGTAATATATATATAGGAGGTAAATATATATATAGGAGGTAAATAAAGTGCGTAAGACAAGGGAGCAAATGGGAACTTCAGTGAAGGGCGCAAATGGGGAGGTGATAACAAGTAGTGGTGATGTGAGAAGGAGATGGAGTGAGTATTTTGAAGGTTTGTTAAATGTGTTTGATGATAGAGTGGCAGATATAGGGTGTTTTGGTCGAGGTGGTGTGCAAAGTGAGAGGGTTAGGGAAAATGATTTGGTAAACAGAGAAGAGGTAGTGAAAGCTTTGCGGAAGATGAAAGCCGGCAAGGCAGCAGGTTTGGATGGTATTGCAGTGGAATTTATTAAAAAAGGGGGTGACTGTATTGTTGACTGGTTGGTAAGGTTATTCAATGTATGTATGACTCATGGTGAGGTGCCTGAGGATTGGCGGAATGCGTGCATAGTGCCATTGTACAAAGGCAAAGGGGATAAGAGTGAGTGCTCAAATTACAGAGGTATAAGTTTGCTGAGTATTCCTGGAAAAATTATATGGGAGGGTATTGATTGAGAGGGTGAAGGCATGTACAGAGCATCAGATTGGGGAAGAGCAGTGTGGTTTCAGAAGTGGTAGAGGATGTGTGGATCAGGTGTTTGCTTTGAAGAATTTATGTGAGAAATACTTAGAAAAGCAAATGGATTTGTATGTAGCATTTATGGATCTGGAGAAGGCATATGATAGAGTTGATAGAGATGCTCTGTGGAAGGTATTAAGAATATATGGTGTGGGAGGAAAGTTGTTAGAAGCAGTGGAAAGTTTTTATCGAGGATGTAAGGCATGTGTACGTGTAGGAAGAGAGGAAAGTGACTGGTTCTCAGTGAATGTAGGTTTACGGCAGGGGTGTGTGATGTCTCCATGGTTGTTTAATTTGTTTATGGATGGGGTTGTTAGGGAGGTAAATGCAAGAGTTTTGGAAAGAGGGGCAAGTATGAAGTCTGTTGGGGATGAGAGAGCTTGGGAAGTGAGTCAGTTGTTGTTCGCTGATGATACAGCGCTGGTGGCTGATTCATGTGAGAAACTGCAGAAGCTGGTGACTGAGTTTGGTAAAGTGTGTGGAAGAAGAAAGTTAAGAGTAAATGTGAATAAGAGCAAGGTTATTAGGGACAGTAGGGTTGAGGGTCAAGTCAACTGGGAGGTGAGTTTGAATGGAGAAAAACTGGAGGAAGTGAAGTGTTTTAGATATCTGGGAGTGGATCTGGCAGCGGATGGAACCATGCAAGCGGAAGTGGATCATAGGGTGGGGGAGGGGGCGAAAATTCTGGGGCCCTTGAAGAATGTGTGGAAGTCGAGAACACTATCTCGGAAAGCAAAAATGGGTATGTTTGAGGGAATAGTGGTTCCAACAATGTTGTATGGTTGCGAGGCGTGGGCTATGGATAGAGTTGTGCGCAGGAGGATGGATGTGCTGGAAATAAGATGTTTGAGGACAATGTGTGGTGTGAGGTGGTTTGATCGAGTGAGTAACGTAAGGGTAAGAGAGATGTGTGGAAATAAAAAGAGCGTGGTTGAGAGAGCAGAAGAGGGTGTTTTGAAGTGGTTTGGGCACATGGAGAGAATGAGTGAGGAAAGATTGACCAAGAGGATATATGTGTCGGAGATGGAGGGAACGAGAAGAGGGAGACCAAATTGGAGGTGGAAAGATGGAGTGAAAAAGATTTTCTGTGATCGGGGCCTGAACATGCAGGAGGGTGAAAGGAGGGCAAGGAATAGAGTGAATTGGAGCGATGTGGTATACCGGGGTTGACGTGCTGTCAGTGGATTGAATCAAGGCATGTGAAGCGTCTGGGTTAAACCATGGAAAGCTGTGTAGGTATGTATATTTGCGTGTGTGGACGTATGTATATACATGTGTATGGGGGGGGGGTTGGACCATTTCTTTCGTCTGTTTCCTTGCGCTACCTCGCAAACGCGGGAGACAGCGACAAAGTATAATAAATAAAATATAAGCAAGGGAAATGGAAGCAAGGGGAGTGGGGGAGGAATGGGATGTATTTAGGGAATCAGTGATGGATTGCGCAAAAGATGCTTGTGGCATGAGAAGAGTGGGAGGTGGGTTGATTAGAAAGGGTAGTGAGTGGTGGGATGAAGAAGTAAGAGTATTAGTGAAAGAGAAGAGAGAGGCATTTGGACGATTTTTGCAGGGAAAAAATGCAATTGAGTGGGAGATGTATAAAAGAAAGAGACAGGAGGTCAAGAGAAAGGTGCAAGAGGTGAAAAAAAGGGCAAATGAGAGTTGGGGTGAGAGAGTATCATTAAATTTTAGGGAGAATAAAAAGATGTTCTGGATGGAGGTAAATAAAGTGAGTAAGACAAGGGAGCAAATGGGAACTTCAGTGAAGGGCGCAAATGGGGAGGTGATAACAAGTAGTGGTGATGTGAGAAGGAGATGGAGTGAGTATTTTGAAGGTTTGTTGAATGTGTTTGATGATAGAGTGGCAGATATAGGGTGTTTTGGTCGAGGTGGTGTGCAAAGTGAGAGGGTTAGGGAAAATGATTTGGTAAACAGAGAAGAGGTAGTGAAAGCTTTGCGGAAGATGAAAGCCGGCAAGGCAGCAGGTTTGGATGGTATTGCAGTGGAATTTATTAAAAAAGGGGGTGACTGTATTGTTGACTGGTTGGTAAGGTTATTTAATGTATGTATGACTCATGGTGAGGTGCCTGAGGATTGGCGGAATGCGTGCATAGTGCCATTGTACAAAGGCAAAGGGGATAAGAGTGAATGCTCAAATTACAGAGGTATAAGTTTGTTGAGTATTCCTGGTAAATTATATGGGAGGGTATTGATTGAGAGGGTGAAGGCATGTACAGAGCATCAGATTGGGGAAGAGCAGTGTGGTTTCAGAAGTGGTATAGGATGTGTGGATCAGGTGTTTGCTTTGAAGAATGTATGTGAGAAATACTTAGAAAAGCAAATGGATTTGTATGTAGCATTTATGGATCTGGAGAAGGCATATGATAGAGTTGATAGAGATGCTCTGTGGAAGGTATTAAGAATATATGGTGTGGGAGGAAAGTTGTTAGAAGCAGTGAAAAGTTTTTATCGAGGATGTAAGGCATGTGTACGTGTAGGAAGAGAGGAAAGTGATTGGTTCTCAGTGAATGTAGGTTTGCGGCAGGGGTGTGTGATGTCTCCATGGTTGTTTAATTTGTTTATGGGTGGGGTTGTTAGGGAGGTAAATGCAAGAGTTTTGGAAAGAGGGGCAAGTATGAAGTCTGTTGGGGATGAGAGAGCTTGGGAAGTGAGTCAGTTGTTGTTCGCTGATGATACAGCGCTGGTGGCTGATTCATGTGAGAAACTGCAGAAGCTGGTGACTGAGTTTGGTAAAGTGTGTGGAAGAAGAAAGTTAAGAGTAAATGTGAATAAGAGCAAGGTTATTAGGTACAGTAGGGTTGAGGATCAAGTCAATTGGGAGGTGAGTTTGAATGGAGAAAAACTGGAGGAAGTGAAGTGTTTTAGATATCTGGGAGTGGATCTGGCAGCGGATGGAACCATGGAAGCGGAAGTGGATCATAGGGTGGGGGAGGGGGCGAAAATTCAGGGGGCCTTGAAGAATGTGTGGAAGTCGAGAACATTATCTCGGAAAGCAAAAATGGGTATGTTTGAAGGAATAGTGGTTCCAACAATGTTGTATGGTTGCGAGGCGTGGGCTATGGATAGAGTTGTGCGCAGGAGGATGGATGTGCTGGAAATGAGATGTTTGAGGACAATGTGTGGTGTGAGGTGGTTTGATCGAGTGAGTAACGTAAGGGTAAGAGAGATGTGTGGAAATAAAAAGAGCGTGGTTGAGAGAGCAGAAGAGGGTGTTTTGAAGTGGCTTGGGCACATGGAGAGAATGAGTGAGGAAAGATTGACCAAGAGGATATATGTGTCGGAGGTGGAGGGAACGAGGAGAAGAGGGAGACCAAATTGGACGTGGAAAGATGGAGTGAAAAAGATTTTGTGTGATCGGGGCCTGAACATGCAGGAGGGTGAAAGGAGGACAAGGAATAGAGTGAATTGGAGCGATGTGGTATACCGGGGTTGACGTGCTGTCAGTGGATTGAATCAAGGCATGTGAAGCGTCTGGGGTAAACCATGGAAAGCTGTGTAGGTATGTATATTTGCTTGTGTGGACGTATGTATATACATGTGGATGGGGGGGGTTGGGCCATTTCTTTCGTCTGTTTCCCTGCGCTACCTCGCAAACGCGGGAGACAGCGACAAAGTAAAAAAAAAAAAAAAAAAAAAAAAAAAAAATATATATATAAGTATAAGTTTGTTGAGTATTCCTGGTAAATTATATGGGAGGGTATTGATCGAGAGGGTGAAGGCATGTACAGAGCATCAGATTGGGGAAGAGCAGTGCGGTTTCAGAAGTGGTAGAGGATGTGTGGATCAGGTGTTTGCTTTGAAGAATGTATGTGAGAAATACTTAGAAAAGCAAATGGATTTGTATGTAGCATTTATGGATCTGGAGAAGGCATATGATAGAGTTGATAGAGATGCTCTGTGGAAGGTATTAAGAATATATGGTGTGGGAGGCAAGTTGTTAGAAGCAGTGAAAAGTTTTTATCGAGGATGTAAGGCATGTGTACGTGTAGGAAGAGAGGAAAGTGATTGGTTCTCAGTGAATGTAGGTTTGCGGCAGGGGTGTGTGATGTCTCCATGGTTGTTTAATTTGTTTATGGATGGGGTTGTAAGGGAGGTAAATGCAAGAGTCCTGGAAAGAGGGGCAAGTATGAAGTCTGTTGGGGATGAGAGAGCTTGGGAAGTGAGTCAGTTGTTGTTCGCTGATGATACAGCGCTGGTGGCTGATTCATGTGAGAAACTGCAGAAGCTGGTGACTGAGTTTGGTAAAGTGTGTGGAAGAAGAAAGTTGAGAGTAAATGTGAATAAGAGCAAGGTTATTAGGTACAGTAGGGGTGAGGGTCAAGTCAATTGGGAGGTGAGTTTGAATGGAGAAAAACTGGAGGAAGTGAAGTGTTTTAGATATCTGGGAGTGGATCTGTCAGCGGATGGAACCATGGAAGCGGAAGTGGATCATAGGGTGGGGGAGGGGGCGAAAATTTTGGGAGCCTTGAAAAATGTGTGGAAGTCGAGAACATTATCTCGGAAAGCGAAAATGGGTATGTTTGAGGGAATAGTGGTTCCAACAATGTTGTATGGTTGCGAGGCGTGGGCTATGGATAGAGATGTGCGCAGGAGGATGGATGTGCTGGAAATGAGATGTTTGAGGACAATGTGTGGTGTGAGGTGGTTTGATCGAGTAAGTAACGTAAGGGTAAGAGAGATGTGTGGAAATAAAAAGAGCGTGGTTGAGAGAGCAGAAGAGGGTGTTTTGAAATGGTTTGGGCACATGGAGAGAATGAGTGAGGAGAGATTGACCAAGAGGATATATGTGTCGGAGGTGGAGGGAACGAGGAGAAGAGGGAGACCAAATTGGAGGTGGAAAGATGGAGTGAAAAAGATTTTGTGTGATCGGGGCCTGAACATGCAGGAGGGTGAAAGGAGGGCAAGGAATAGAGTGAATTGGAGTCATGTGGTATACAGGGGTTGACGTGCTGTCAGTGGATTGAATCAAGGCATGTGAAGCGTCTGGGGTAAACCATGGAAAGCTGTGTAGGTATGTATATTTGCGTGTGTGGACGTGTGTATGTACATGTGTATGGGGGGGGGGGTTGGGCCATTTCTTTCGTCTGTTTCCTTGCGCTACCTCGCAAACGCGGGAGACAGCGACAAAGTATAAAAAAAAAAAAAAAAAAAAAATATATATATATATATATATATATATATATATATATATATATATATATATATATATATATATTATCCCTGGGGATAGGGGATTAAGAATACTTCCCACGTATTCCCTGCGTGTCGTAGAAGGCGACTAAAAGGGAGGGAGCGGGGGGCTGGAAATCCTCCCCTCTTGTTTTTTTTTTTTTCTTTTTAATTTTCCAAAAGAAGTAACAGAGTGGGGCCAGGTGAGGATATCTCACAAAGGCCCAGTCCTCTGTTCTTAACGCTACCTCGCTATCGCGGGAAATGGCGAATAGTTTGAAAGAAAGAAAAAAAAAATATATATATATATATATATATATATATATATATATATATATATATATATATTTTTCTTTCTTTTCTTTCGTACTATTCGCCATTTCCCGCAATAGCGAGGTAGCGTTAAGAACAGAGGACTGGGCCTTTGAGAGAATATCCTCACCTGGCCACCTTCTCTGTTCCTTCTTTTGGAAAATTGAAAAAAACGAGAGGGGAGGATTTCCAGCAACCCGCTCCCTCCCCTTTTAGTCGCCTTCTACGACACGCAGGGAATACGTGGGAAGAATTCTTTCTCCCCTATTCCCAGGGATATATATATATATATATATATATATATATATATATATATATATATATATATATATATATATATATATATATATATATTTTTTTTTTTTTTTTTTTTTTTTTTTTTTTTATACCTCGTCGCTGTCTCCCGCGTTTGCGAGGTAGCGCAAGGAAACAGACGAAAGAAATGGCCCAACCCCCCCCATACACATGTACATACATACGTCCACACACGCAAATATACATACCTACACAGCTTTCCATGGTTTACCCCGGACGCTTCACATGCCTTGATTCAATCCACTGGCAGCACGTCAACCCCTGTATACCACATCGCTCCAATTCACTCTATTCCTTGCCCTCCTTTCACCCTCCTGCATGTTCAGGCCCCGATCACACAAAATCCTTTTCACTCCATCTTTCCACCTCCAATTTGGTCTCCCTCTTCTCCTCGTTCCCTCCACCTCCGACACATATATCCTCTTGGTCAATCTTTCCTCACTCATTCTCTCCATGTGCCCAAACCACTTCAAAACACACCTTAATACCTTAATATATATATATATATATATATATATATATATATATATATATATATATATATATATATATATATATTTTTTTTTTTTTTTCAAACTATTCGCCATTTCCCGCGTTAGCGAGGTAGCGTTAAGAACAGAGAACTGGGCCACTGAGGGAATATCCTCACCTGGCCCCCTTCTCTGTTCCTTCTTTTGGAAAATTAAAAAAAATTGAGAGGGGAGGATTTCCAGCCCCCCGCTCCCTCCCCTTTTAGTCGCCTTCTACGACACGCAGGGAATACATGGGAAGTATTCTTTCTCCCCTATCCCCAGGGATATATATATATATATATATATATATATATATATATATATATATATATATATATATATATATATATATATATTATATATATATATTATACATATTATATTTTGCTTTGTCGCTGTCTCCCGCGTTTGCGAGGTAGCGCAAGGAATTAGACGAAAGAAATGGCCCAACCCACCCCCATACACATGTATATACATACACGTCCCCACACGTAAATATACATACCCATACACCTCAATGTACACATATATATACACACACAGACATATATATATATATATATATATATATATATATATATTTTTTTTTTTTTTTTGCTTTGTCGCTGTCTCCCGCGTTTGCGAGGTAGCGCAAGGAAACAGACGAAGAAATGGCCCAACCCACCCCCATACACATGTATATATATACGTCCACACACGCAAAATATACATACCTACGCAGCTTTCCATGGTTTACCCCAGATGCTTCACATGCCCTGATTCAATCCACTGACAGCACGTCAACCCCGGTATACCACATCGATCCAATTCACTCTATTCCTTGCCCTCCTTTCACCCTCCTGCATGTTCAGGCCCCGATCACACAAAATCTTTTTCACTCCATCTTTCCACCTCCAATTTAGTCTCCCTCTTCTCCTCGTTCCCTCCACCTCCGACACATATATCCTCTTGGTCAATCTTTCCTCACTCATTCTCTCCATGTGCCCAAACCACTTCAAAACACCCTCTTCTGCTCTCTCAACCACGCTCTTTTTATTTCCACACATCTCTCTTACCCTTACGTTACTCACTCGATCAAACCACCTCACACCACACATTGTCCTCAAACATCTCATTTCCAGCACATCCATCCTCCTGCGCACAACTCTATCCATAGCCCACACCTCGCAACCATACAACATTGTTGGAACCACTATTCCTTCAAACATACACATTTTTGCTTTCCGAGATAATGTTCTCGACTTCCACACATTCTTCAAGGCCCCCAGAATTTTCGCCCCTTCCCCCACCCTATGATCCACTTCCGCTTCCATGGTTCCATCCGCCGCCAGATCCACTCCCAGATATCTAAAACACTTTACTTCCTCCAGTTTTTCTCCATTCAAACTCACCTCCCAATTGACTTGACCCCCAACCCTACTGTACCTAATAACCTTGCTCATATTCACATTTACTCTTAACTTTCTTCTTTCACACACTTTACCAAACTCAGTCACCAGCTTCTGCAGTTTCTCACATGAATCAGCCATCAGCGCTGTATCATCAGCGAACAACAACTGACTCACTTCCCAAGCTCTCTCATCCCCAACAGACTTCATACTTGCCCCTCTTTCCAAAACTCTTGCATTCACCTCCCTAACAACCCCATCCATAAACAAATTAAACAACCATGGAGACATCACACACCCCTACCACAAAACTACATTCACTGAGAACCAATCACTTTCCTCTCTTCCTACACGGACACATGCCTTACATCCTCGATAAAAACTTTTCACTGCTTCTAACAACTTTCCTCCCACACCATATATTCTTAATACCTTCCACAGAGCATCTCTATCAACTTATATATACATGTATAAAATTCATACTTTTTTTTTTTTTTTTTTTTGCTTTGTCGCTGTCTCCCGCGTTTGCGAGGTAGCGCAAGGAAACAGACGAAAGAAATGGCCCAACCCACCCCCATACACATGTATATAAATACGTCCACACACGCAAATATACATACCTACACAACTTTCCATGGTTTACCCCAGATGCTTCACATGCCTTGATTCAATCCACTGACAGCACGTCAACCCCGGTATACCACATCGCTCCAATTCACTCTATTCCTTGCCCTCCTTTCACCCTCCTGCATGTTCAGGCCCCGATCACACAAAATCTTTTTCACTCCATCTTTCCACATTCAATTTGGTCTCCCACTTCTCCTAGTTCCCTCCACTTCCGACACATATATCCTCTTGGTCAATCTTTCCTCACTCATTCCCTCCATGTGCCCAAACCATTTCAAAACACCCTCTTCTGCTCTCTCAACCAAGCTCTTTTTATTTCCACACATCTCTCTTACCCTTACGTTACTTACTCGATCAAACCACCTCACACCACACATTGTCCTGAAACATCTCATTTCCAGAACATCCATCCTCCTGCGCACAACTCTATCCATAGCCCACGCCTCGCAACCATACAACATTGTTGGAACCACTATTCCTTCAAACATACCCATTTTTGCTTTCCGAGATAATGTTCTCGACTTCCACACATTCTTCAAGGCTCCCAGAATTTTCGCCCCCTCCCCCACCCTATGATCCACTTCCGCTTCCATGGTTCCATCCGCTGCCAGATCCACTCCCAGATATCTAAAACACTTCACTTCCTCCAGTTTTTCTCCATTCAAACTCACCTCCCAATTGACTTGACCCTCAACCCTACTGTACCTAATAACCTTGCTCTTATTCACATTTACTCTCAACTTTCTTCTCTCACACGCTTTACCAAACTCAGTCACCAGCTTCTGCAGTTTCTCACATGAATCAGCCACCAACGCTGTATCATCAGCGCACAACAACTGACTCACTTCCCAAGCTCTCTTATCCACAACAGACTGCATACTTGCCCCTCTTTCCAAAACTCTTGCATTCACCTCCCCAACAACCCCATCCATAAACAAATTAAACAACCATGGAGACATCACACACCCCTGCCACAAACCTACATTCACTGAGAACCAATCACTTTCCTCTCTTCCTACACGTACACATGCCTTACATCCTCGATAAAAGCTTTTCACTGCTTCTAACAACTTGCCTCCCATGCCATATATTCTTAATACCTTCCACAGAGCATCTCTATCAACTCTCATACGCCTTCTCCAGATCCTTCAATGCTACATACAAATCCATTTGCTTTTCTAAGTATTTAATACATACATTCTTCAAAC
The DNA here is from genome assembly GCF_036320965.1 of Panulirus ornatus. NCBI lineage: Eukaryota > Metazoa > Arthropoda > Malacostraca > Decapoda > Palinuridae > Panulirus > Panulirus ornatus. The sequence continues at coordinate 24,520,044 of NC_092241.1, forward strand.
CAAACACCTGATCCTCTACCACTTCTGAAACCACACTGCTCTTCCCCAGTCTGATGCTCTGTCCATGCCTTCACCCTCTCAATCAATACCCTCCCATATAATTTACCAGGAATACTCAACAAACGTATACCTCTGTAATTTGAGCACTCACCTTTGTCCCCTTTGCTTTGTACAGTGGCACTATGCATGCATTCCGCCAATCCTCAGGCACCTCACCATGAGTCATACATACATTAAAAATCTTACCAACCAGTCAATAATACAGTCACCCCCTTTTTTAATAAATTCCACTGCCATACCATCCAAACCTGCTGCCTTGCCGGCTTTCATCTTCCGCAAAGCTTTTACTACCTCTTCTCTGTTTACCAAATCATTTTCCCTGACCCTCTCACTTTGCACACCACCTCGACCAAAACACCCTGTTTCTGCCACTCTATCATCAAACACATTCAACAAACCTTCAAAATACTCACTCCATCTCCTCACATCACCACTACTTGTTATCACCTCCCCATTAGCCCCCTTCACTGAGGTTCCCATTTGTTCCCTTGTCTTATGCACTTTATTTACCTCCTTCCAAAACATCTTTTCATTCTCCCTAAAATTTAATGATACTCTCTCACCCCAACTCTCATTTGCCCTCTTTTTCACCTCTTTCACCTTTTCACCTTTCTCTTGACCTCCTGCCTCTTTCTTTTATACATCTCCCACTTATTTGCATTATTTCCCTGCAAAAATCGTCCAAATGCCTCTCTCTTCTGTTTCACTAATAATCTTACTTCTTCATCCCACCATTCACTACCCTTTCTAATCAGCCCACCTCCCACGCTTCTCATGCCACAAGCATCTTTTGCGCAAGCCATCACTGCTTCCCTAAATACAACCCATCCCTCCCCCACTCCCCTTACCTCCTTTGTTCTCACCTTTTTCCATTCTGTACTCAGTCTCTCCTGGTACTTCCTCAAACAAGTCTCCTTCCCAAGCTCACTTACTCTCACCACTCTCTTCACCCCAACATTTTCCCTTCTTTAATGAAAACCTTTACAAATCTTCACCTTCACCTCCACAAGATAATGATCAGACATCCCCCCAGTTGCACCTCTGAGCACATTAACATCCAAAAGTCTCTCTTTCACATGCCTATCAATTAACATATAATCCAATAACGCTCTCTGGCCATCTCTCCTACTTACATATGTATATTTATGTATATCTCTCTTTTTAAACCAGGTATTCCCAATCACCATTCCTTTTTCAGCACATAAATGTACAAGCTCTTCACCATTTCCATTTACAACACTGAACACCCCATGTATACCAATTATTCTCTCAACTGCCACGTTGCGCACCTTTGCATTCAAATCACCCATCACTATAACCCAGTCTCGTACTTCAAAACTACTAACACATTCATTCAGCTGCTCCCAAAACACTTGCCTCTCATGATCTTTCTTCTCATGCCCAGGTGCATATGCACCACTAATCACCCATATATACCCATATATACGTTGAGATGTATAGGTATGTATATATGCGCGTGTGGACGTGTATGTATATACATATGTATGTGGGTCGGTTGGGCTATTCTTTCGTGTGTTTCCTTACGCTACCTTGCTAACGCGGGAGACAGCGACAAAGTATAATAGATAAATATAAATAAATATATCTCATGCTCTATACATGCCTTCACCCTCTTAATCAATACCTTCCCATATAATTTCCCAGGAATTCTCAACAAACTTATACTTCTGTAATTCGAGCACTCACCTTTATCCCCTTTGCCTTTGTACAATGGCGCTATGCAAGCATTCCACCAATCCTCAGGCACCTCACCATGAATCATACATACATTAAATTACCCTTCCAACCAGTCAACACTACAGTCACCCCCATTTTTGATAAATTCCACTGCAGTACCATCCAAACCCACTGCCTTTCCGGCTTTCATCTTCCGCAAAGCTTTTACTACCTCCTCTCTGTTGACCAAATCATTCTCCCTAACCCTCCCACCTTGCACACCACCTCGACCAAAACACCTTATATCTGCCACTCTATCATCAAACACATTCACCAAACCTTCAAAATACTCACTCCATCTCCTTCTCACATCACCAATACTTGTTATAACCTCCCCATTAGCCCCCTTCACTGAAGTTCCCATTTGTTCCCTCGTCTTATGCACTTTATTTACCTCCTTCCAAAACATCCTTTTATTATCACCAGAATTTAATGATATTCTCTCACCCCAACTCTCATTTGCCCTCTTTTTCACCTCTTGGACCTTTCTCTTGACCTTCTCTACTTTTTTTTTTATGCATTTCCTAGTCATTTGCATTATTTTTCTGCAAAAATTGTCCAAATGCCTCTCTCTTCTCTTTCAATAATAATCTTACTTCTTTATCCCACTACTTTTTCTAATCTGCCCACCTCCCATGCTTCTCATGCCACAGGCATCTTTTGTGTAAACTATCACTGCTTACCTAAATTTATCCCATACCTCACCCACTCCAGAATTGGTAGAGGATGAGTGGATCAGGTTTTTGCTTGAACATTGTATGTGAGAAATACTTAGAAAAGGAAATGGATTTCCATGTAGCATTTATGGATCTGGAGAAGGCATATGATAGAGTTGATAGAGATGCTCTGTGGAAGGTATTAAGAATATATGATGTGAGAGGCAAGTTGTTGGAATCAGTGAAAAGTTTTTATCGAGGATGTAGGTCTTGTGTACGAGTAAGAAGAGAGGAAAGTGATTGGTTCTCAGTGAATATCGGTTTGCAACAGGGGTGGGTGATGTGTCCATGGTTGTTTAATTTGTTTATGGATGGGGTTGTTAGGGAGATGAATGGAAGTTTTGGAAAGAGGGGCAAGTATGCAGTCTGTTGTGGATGAGAGAGCTTGGGAAGTGAGTCAGTTGTTGTTCGCTGATGATACAGTGCTGGTGGCTGATTCATATGAGAAACTGCAGAAGCTGGTGACTGAGTTTGGTAAAGTGTGTGAAAGAAGAAAGCTGTGAGTGAATGTTAATAAGAGCAAGGTTATTAGGTACAGTAGGGTTGAGGGATAAGTCAATTGTGAGGTAAGTTTGAATGAAGAAAAATGGAGGAAGTGAAGAGTTTTAGATATCTGGGAGTGGATCTGGCAGCAGATGGAACCATAGAAGCAGAAGTGAATCATAGGGTGGGGGAGGGGGTGAAAGTTCTGGGAGCATTGAAGAATGTGTGGGTCGAGAACGTTAAATGGGTAAAAAAGTATGTTTGAAGAAATAGTTGTTCCAACAATGTTATATGGTTGCAAGGCCTGTGCTATAGATAGAGTTGCGCGGAGGAGGGTGGATGTGTTGGAAATGAGATGTTTGAGGACACTATTTAGTGTGAGGTGGTTTGATTGAGTAAGTTATGAAAGGGTAAGGGAGATGTGTGGTAATAAAAAGAGTGTGGTTGAGAGAGCCAAAGAAGGTTTTTTGAAATGGTTTGGTTACATGGAGAGAATGAGTGAGGAAAGATTGACAAAGTGGATATATGTGTCAGAGGTGGAGGGAATGAGGTGAAGTGGGAGACCAGATTGGAGGTGGAAAGGTGGAGTGAAAAAGATTTTGAGTGATTGGGGCCTGAACATGCAGGAGGGCGAAAGGCGTACAAGGAATAGAGTGAATTGGAATTATGTGGTATACTGGGGTTGACATGCTGTCAATGGATTGAACCAGGGCGTGTGAAGCGTCTGGTGTAAACCATGGAGAGGTTTGTGAGGCCTGGATGTGGAAAGGGAGCTGTGGTTTCGGTGCATTATATATGACAGCTAGAGACTGAGTGTGAACGAATGTGGCCTTTGTAGTCTTTTCCTAGCGCTACCTCGCGCACATGCACAGGGAGGCGAGGTGGCAATGGGAATGAATAAGGGCAAACAGTATGAATTATGTATATGTATATATATGTACATGTCTGTATGTGTATATATATGTATACGTTGAGATGTATAGGTATGTATATGTGCATGTGTGGATGTGTATGTATATACATGTGTATGTGGGTGGGTTGGGCCATTCTTTCGTCTGTTTCCTTGCGCTACCTTGCTAACGTGGGAGACAGCGACAAAGTATAATAAATATATATGAATAAATATATCTGATGCTCTATACATGCCTTCACCCTCTCAATCAATACCCTCCCATATAATTTCCCAGGAATAATCAACAAACTTATACTTCTGTAATTTGAGCACTCACCTTTATCCCCTTTGCCTTTGTACAATGGCGCTATGCAAGCATTCTGCCAATCCTCAGGTACCTTACAATGAGATATGCATAGATTAGATAACCTTACCAACCAGTCAACAACACAGTCATCCCCTTTTTTAATAGATACCACTGCAGTACCATCCAAACCTGCTGCCTTGCCAGCTTTCATCTTGGGGATAGGGGTGAAAGAATACTTCCCACACATTCCTCGCGTGTCGTAGAAGGCGACTAGAGGGGACGGTAGCGGGGAGCCAGAAATCCTCCCCTCCTTGTACTTTTTTTTAACTTTCTAAAATGGGAAACAGAAGAAGGAGTCACGCGGGGAGTGCTCATCCTCCTCGAAGGCTCAGACTGGGGTGTCTAAATGTGTGTGGATGTAACCAAGATGTGAAAAAAGGAGAGATAGGTAGTATGTTTGAGGAAAGGAACCTGGATGTTTTGGCTCTGAGTGAAACGAAGCTCTAGGGTAAAGGGGAAGAGTGGTTTGGGAATGTCTTGGGAGTAAAGTCAGGGGTTAGTGAGAGGACAAGAGCAAGGGAAGGAGTAGCAGTACTCCTGAAACAGGAGTTGTGGGAGTATGTGATAGAATGTAAGAAAGTAAATTCTCGATTAATATGGATAAAACTGAAAGTTGATGGAGAGAGATGGGTGATTATTGGTGCATATGCACCTGGGCATGAGAAGAAAGATCATGAGAGGCAAGTGTTTTGGGAGCAGCTGAATGAGTGTGTTAGTGGTCTTGATGCACGAGACCGGGTTATAGTGATGGGTGATTTGAATGCAAAGGTGAGTAATATGGCAGTTGAGGGAATAATTGGTATACATGGGGTGTTCAGTGTTGTAAATGGAAATGGTGAAGAGCTTGTAGATTTATGTGCTGAAAAAGGACTGGTGATTGGGAATACCTGGTTTAAAAAGCGAGATATACATAAGTATACTTATGTAAGTAGGAGAGATGGCCAGAGAGGGTTATTGGATTACGTGTTAATTGACAGGCGCGCGAAAGAGAGACTTTTGGATGTTAATGTGCTGAGAGGTGCAACTATAGGGATGTCTGATCATTATCTTGTGGAGGCTAAGGTGAAGATTTGTATGGGTTTTCAGAAAAGAAGAGTGAATGTTGGGGTGAAGAGGGTGGTGAGAGTAAGTGAGCTTGGGAAGGAGACTTGTGTTAGGAAGTACCAGGAGAGACTGAGTACAGAATGGAAAAAGGTGAGAACAATGGAAGTAAGGGGAGTGGGGGAGGAATGGGATGTACTTAGGGAATCAGTGATGGATTGCGCAAAAGATGCTTGTGGCATGAGAAGAGTGGGAGATGGGTTGATTAGAAAGGGTAGTGAGTGGTGGGATGAAGAAGTAAGATTATTAGTTAAAGAGAAGAGAGAGGCATTTGGACGATTTTTGCAGGGAAAAAATGCAATTGAGTGGAAGATGTATAAAAGAAAGAGACAGGAGGTCAAGAGAAAGGTGCAAGAGGTGAAAAAAAGGGCAAATGAGAGTTGGGGTGAGAGAGTATCATTAAATTTTAGGGAGAATAAAAAGATGTTCTGGAAGGAGGTAAATAAAGTGCGTAAGACAAGGGAGCAAATGGGAACTTCAGTGAAGGGCACAAATGGGGAGGTGATAACAAGTAGTGGTGATGTGAGAAGGAGATGGAGTGAGTATTTTGAAGGTTTGTTGAATGTGTTTGATGATAGAGTGGCAGATATAGGGTGTTTTGGTCGAGGTGGTGTGCAAAGTGAGAGGGTTAGGGAAAATGATTTGGTAAACAGAGAAGAGGTAGTAAAAGCTTTGCGGAAGATGAAAGCCGGCAAGGCAGCAGGTTTGGATGGTATTGCAGTGGAATTTATTAAAAAAGGGGGTGACTGTATTATTGGCTGGTAAGGTTATTTAATGTATGTATGACTCATGGTGAGGTGCCTGAGGATTGGCGGAATGCATGCATAGTGCCAATTTACAAAGGCAAAGGGGATAAGAGTGAGTGCTCAAATTACAGAGGTATAAGTTTGTTGAGTATTCCTGGTAAATTATATGGGAGGGTATTGATTGAGAGGGTGAAGGCATGTACAGAGCATCAGATTGGGGAAGAGCAGTGTGGTTTCAGAAGTGGTAGAGGATGTGTGGATCAGGTGTTTGCTTTGAAGAATGTATGTGAGAAATACTTAGAAAAGCAAATGGATTTGTATGTAGCATTTATGGATCTGGAGAAGGCACATGATAGAGTTGATAGAGATGCTTTGTGGAAGGTATTAAGAATATATGGTGTGGGAGGCAAGTTGTTAGAAGCAGTGAAAAGTTTTTATCGAGGATGTAAGGCATGTGTACGTGTAGGAAGAGATGAAAGTGATTGGTTCTCAGTTAATGTAGGTTTGCGGCAGGGGTGTGTGATGTCTCCATGGTTGTTTAATTTGTTTATGGATGGGGTTGTTAGGGAGGTGAATGCAAGAGTTTTGGAAAGAGGGGCAAGTATGAAGTCTGTTGGGGATGAGAGAGCTTGGGAAGTGAGTCAGTTGTTGTTCGCTGATGATACAGCGCTGGTGGCTGATTCATGTGAGAAACTGCAGAAGCTGGTGACTGAGTTTGGTAAAGTGTGTGCAAGAAGAAAGTTAAGAGTAAATGTGAATAAGAGCAAGGTAATTAGGTACAGTAGGGTTGAGGGTCAAGACAATTGGGAGGTAAGTTTGAATGGAGAAAAACTGGAGGAAGTAAAGTGTTTTAGATATCTGGGAGTGGATCTGGCAGCGGATGGAACCATGGAAGCGGAAGTGGATCATAGGGTGGGGGAGGGGGCGAAAATCCTGGGAGCCTTGAAGAATGTGTGGAAGTCGAGAACATTATCTCGGAAAGCAAAAATGGGTATGTTTGAAGGAATAGTGGTTCCAACAATGTTGTATGGTTGTGAGGCGTGGGCTATGGATAGAGTTGTGCGCAGGAGGATGGATGTGCTGGAAATGAGATGTTTGAGGACAATGTGTGGTGTGAGGTGGTTTGATCGAGTAAGTAACGTAAGGGTAAGAGAGACGTGTGGAAATAAAAAGAGCGTGGTTGAGAGAGCAGAAGAGGGTGTTTTGAAATGGTTTGGGCACATGGAGAGAATGAGTGAGGAAAGATTGACCAAGAGGATATATGTGTCGGAGGTGGAGGGAACGAGGAGAAGTGGGAGACCAAATTGGAGGTGGAAAGATGGAGTGAAAAAGATTTTGTGTGATCGGGGCCTGAACATGCAGGAGGGTGAAAGGAGGGCAAGGAATAGAGTGAACTGGATCGATGTGGTATACCGGGGTTGACGTGCTGTCAGTGAATTGAATCAGGGCATGTGAAGCGTCTGGGGTAAACCATGGAAAGCTGTGTAGTTATGTATATCTGCGTGTGTGGACGTATGTATATACATGTGTATGGGGGTGGGTTGGGCCATTTCTTTCATCTGTTTCCTTGCGCTACCTCGCAAATGCGGGAGACAGCGACAAAGTAAAAAAAAAAAAAAAATTATGATAATAATAACAATATTCATTTTTATTTATTTATTATACTTTGTCGTTGTCTCCCGCATTAGCGAGGCAGCGCAAGGAAACAGACAAATGAATGGCCCAACCCACCCATATACACATGTATATACATACAGATCCACACACACACATATACATACCTATACATTTCACCCTATACATATATGTACTTACATAGACATATACATACATACACATGTACACAATTCATATTTCCTGCCTTCACTCATTCCTGTCGCTACCCCACCACACATGAAATGACAACCCCCTCCTCCCACATGCGCGTGAGGTAGCACCAGGAAAAGATAACAAAGGCCACATTCATTCACACTCAGCGTCTAGCTGTCATGTATAATGCACCAAAACTACAGCTCCCTTTCCACATCCAGGCCCCACAAAACTCTCCATGGTTGGCCCCAGACGCTTTACATGCCCTAGTTCAATCCATTAACAGCACGCCTACCCCTGTATACCACATTGTTCCGATTCACTCTATTCCTTTCATGCCTTTCATCATCCCTGCATGTTCAGGCCCCAATCGCTCAAAATCTTTAGCACTCCATCTTTCCACCTCCAATTTGGTCTCCCACTTCTCCTCATTCCCTTCACTTCTGACACACATATCCTGTTTGTCAATCTTTCCTCACTCATTCCCTCCATGTGACCAAACCATTTGAAAACACCCTCTTCTGCTCTCTCAACCAAATTCTTTTTATTACCACACATCTCTCTTACCCTTTCATTACTTACTCGATCAAACCACCTCACAGCACATACTGTCCTCAAACATCTCATTTCCAACACATCCACCCTCCTCCACACTACTCTATCTATAGCCCATGCCTCACAACCATATAACATTGTTGGAACCACTATTCCTTCAAACATACCTATTTTTGCTTTCCGGGATAATATTCTCGCCTTCCACACATTTTTCAACGCTCACAGAACTTTCGCCCCTTCCGAAGAGATAGAGAAGGGCATAAGAGAAGAAATAATCTTAGAGTTTTAGATAAGGGGAAAATTCAGCCTTTTAAAAAGAAAAGACATGAATATGTAGAGAGTTCCATAGCTCAACAATGTAGGGAAAAAACAGACCACTCTTGAGTTGCTTATGCCCATGCAGTTGTCCCATGATACAGTGGCTTGGTGAGTATTACAGTCAAGCTGATGGTGGGGACACACAAGAATCTAGGTATCAGCAACTGCAACCACAGTAGAAGTCATAAAAAATGAAAGACAGCTAACTCTGTGACACAGGGGAAAAGCATGAACTTTTGAAGTCAGAAAGGGAGGGCTCATTAGTGGAACGATTTGGACCCAACTGGCTCAAGTAAGGATGTGGAGCTAAACCTCCTGATTTGTGAGAACAGTATTCCATATAAGGAAAAATCAATCCTTAAGCCTCAACTTCTGACTTCTAGCTTTGTCTCCCCTGCTGTTGGGACTGGTTGATGAAATGATCTCAACTTACTCAGACGTCCAGCAATACACAAGCAAAGAACAGAGTTCTTAGTGTCATGTAAAACAAAGACAATCACCGCTTTGTTGAGGTTCTATACAGGTACATTCCCATGAGGTATCAGAAGGACTCCCTCTAGGCAGCCACCCTCCAACTTCAATTCCCCTAGTTCATGATTACTACATTAACTGGGGCATGGAACTTAAGTACTTGAGGTCTGTCTCAGAATTATGAGCTGATCTGAATAAACAGTACAAAGCTATTAAGCAGTCACACTAGCAACAGTACAACATACAAGAATCACATGATGAACAATCCCAGTAACCATCATACAAATGTCCTAACCTCTTTTGACACAATTTAGTGTTGTCTCTTTTGGAAAGAGTAGTCGGGCTGACATATAACAAAGTCTCTGGTTAATGCCCTATTGTGGCAACTGACAAAGGTGTTGTCTCCAGATACACTATTTCTCAAGATACCGTACAAAGTATTTACAATTTATGTCAAAGAAAATACATTAACGAGAGACAATAGCTATTCAGCATCTCTGAAGACCAAAAACAAAAGTATGAATATTGCAAGCTGGCATCAAGCACTGGTCAGCAGATCTGCTCAGTGTTGGTAAGCAAGTGAAAATGAATAGGAGTGGATGATCACTTGGTATTACCCCATCTCTGTGCTATAATGTCATATGTCTGAATGGGTTGCTGTATGGTTGGCGAGTCCCTAAAAATGAGCATCTACAGACCTCAAGGGCATCAAATAAGGTCAAAGGGGTATGAATCATCATGAACAGACTTCATTTTGAGTGGAAAAATGCTGCTTTAATCCCCAAAAAGCATCCTCTGATGCTCATATGATAAGTGGACAAGTGTGTGAATAACAATATTTCATTTATGGTCAGATGGTAAAGAAAAAAGTCTGGTATAAAAGAGAACAATTGAACTCACTACTCCACCAGCTGAGCATGTAGCTAACTGCAGACCCTGAATTTTAGGGGCAAACTTGATGTCCATCACAGATGTACGTGAATCCACCAAGCCAGCACGTTTTATCCACGTTCGGTGAATGCCATGCCCCAGGTCACTCACTGTTGGGAGAAATTTCCTTTAAGCTGGATAAGCTTTATCTAATTCACTGCATGGGGAACTAAAATGACTAAAGGAGGAGATGTCAATTCAGTTTCAAGACTATATAGTCACAGAGGTTAATTAATTCATTATCTAAATATTAATAAAATTCAAGGACACCAAATACAGAATAAGTGTTTCCTGAAGGTCTTATTTTACAAACTCAAACACAGTAGTTCAGCTGCTGAGCATTTTTTGGTGTGAGGGCACATCTCACCCTCATAAAAGATGCCAAGTCTTCACTGAATAAGGCCATCATACTCACTCAATATAGCAACAAGGAAGATAATATTCTAAGTGAAAAATTGTGTCTTGAAGCATAATAAGCCATTATTAAGAGATCAAAGGAAATGAGAGCCATGCTCTCTTTCAGAATGATCAAGCAATAATCTAATAATAGTCTGTGGGTAAGCCCACTAAATGCCCCTAAAGGTAGGATCACTTTGTGCAAGCCACTGGTTGCCACTGTCTCCCCTGTAGCTGAATGGCAGTATCATGAGTCACAGCAATTCAAGATGTTCCTCAAAAAATCCTAAATTACATCAAAAGAACTACAAAAAAAAAGTAAAGGGGGGAAGAGTGGTAAAAAAACTTGCTCAATAACTTTTCCTAAATGAAGATATAGCTTTCCATTTGTTCAAAAATATATTTTCTTCCTGAAATGAATTGGCCAGTGAGCAAGGGAAATAAGAATACTCACATGGACAACAGTGGGAAAACTTTTGCACTTAGTTAAAAAACATGGTGATGGGCTGTGTGTTGGGATACATTGTTGACACACTCCCTGTGATTCCATAAACAACAAATTGGTTTCTCTTGGAGAGAAACCAAGTTAACTTGGTGAAGGAGTTATGCTTAGAATGTAGCTAAAAGATACATTCTGAGTTAAAAAAAAAAAGTTTTCAGTATAGGACTCTGCACCTTCTATGATACATTCTGAGTTAAAAAAAAAGTTTTCAGTATAGGACTCTGCACCTTCTATGAGACTCCCCATGAGGAGTTACTTAAACCTAAATATAGCTCAGCTTTTCCCCTATGAGACTGGTCAATACACTTTGAAATCTAAGTTGCTTCACATCCAAAGGCATCTTACTTCTTTTGCTTTAACAAAAGTGAAAATTTGATGTTTCAAAGTAGGCAATGGTTTAATCCCAGTGAAAACCTACATTTAAGTACAAAACAGAATTTACTTTGTCAGCCTGGGTGGAAATGGTAATGATGAAACAAATTCCCTAAAGCTAAATGCTAAGGGAGGCAGCACATTTTATCACACAAGAACTTGAGCTACAGCAAGGTCAATGATGGTCACACATGAAAAGATCAGTTCTGATATGTGATTGGAAGTCATCTTCACCAGTGGGATCAATTTGGAAAAATATCTTCCAAACAGAATGAAGTCCAATCAGTGACCTTGTTTAGGAACAAATGTACAACAGCCTGAGAGAACCTACAATCTTCCTGCTGACTTAGTCTGTATTTTTTTTTTTAACACTGGAGGCTCCAGTCAAAGACAAACTCCACATCAAGGTCAGGCCTTAATTGAAATATAGAAAGGATTATGAAAGGGAAAAAAAGGAGATAAGGGGAAGCATTTAAAAAGTTTGGAGGGAGCAAAACACCTGCTTTTTAAAATGTGACACGTCATAATTATTGGGAAAGGTTTGAGGGGGCACAGACTTCTAAAGCTTTGAGGTGTAGAGAAAGAAGCAGTAATCAAAAAGGCCTACCCATGAATGGCCAAACAGTAATCATCTGATGCCAAGTATTGTGTGGTGTATCTACTAGTGAGGACGCACAGCAGCCAATACAGCAATGTAGGACAAGAGGGTCAAGTTTGGAAGTTATCCTGGGACAGTTTAGAAGTCAGACTGCTTTTGACTCAACTCTTTCAAGTAAGGATGCAAAGCTAAAACCACCCCAAATGAGAGAGCAGTACCCCATACAAGGACGAATCAATTCTTTGTATAAATGGAGCAACTGTTCACAAAAAAGAAATTTTGACTACTATACAAGACTCCCAGTTTCTTTGAGGCAGACCTAGCCATTTCCAAGAAAAAGTGGATTTACAACAATACTAAGTATGCTTATTGAGTCAAGAGGTGGAATTACAGAACCATCTACGGAGAGATGAGAGTTGTGAGGAGTTTTCGATAGAGAGATTGGTAGAAACTGGGTCTTGGAAGCATTAAATTAAACTAGATTCCATCTACTCCAATGAGATATCCTGTCCAAGTCTTGAGTGTATTCAGGAAACTGTTTCAAGACTAGATACATATCAAGTGAAAGAAGAGGGAGCAGAACTGAATGATGTGGATGATTGCAGTGTTGACTTGTGAGCATATGAGTGAATCAGGTTATTTGAGGAAGAGAGGAAATCATTTATAGAAAGGGGAGGGGGGACGGAGAAGTGTTAGAGCCATCCAAGGTGAAGTTAGAGGAGAAACAAGAACCAAAGAGAGTTGCTTTATCTATGGCACAGACAACTATAGCACTGTCTTAACTGAAACAAGAAGGTAAGGTATAACAACAGTTGTTCAGAGATGCCCATAGCTAACAACCTGAAAGACCTATCAGTGGATGACATGGAGAGGTTACTGCACTTACTTTGATTAAAGGAACGCATTACCTCATGGATAACACACTTGCAGTTATTACCGGTAGTGCTAAAAGCTGAATGGAAGTCAGAGGAAGGAGAGGTTTCCCAAGTCTGATATGCCTGATTCCTTGCCTGAATGGCCTTAAAACAGCAATGGTTGAACCATGGATTGGATGAAAAGATCATCTTGGAGGAAGAGGGGATAAATGCTTCCATTCCTGGATGCATAACCTCTGCTATGCATATGACAGAGACAAAAGCATCACCACACAAGAGATTGTGTAGTTACAATGTGATGGACTAGAGATAAAAGACAGATTTAGAGTATTAGGAGAGTGGTTACAGTGGTCAGGAATATGTGTAAGGTGGAAGTTAATTTACTCTAAATCAATGACAATGGAGAATGTGGGCTTCAAGTCCTCCATCATCTGTATGGAAGGAATTCAACCACTCCTTAAGGTGAATGTTTAAATCCCCAAAATACAGGATCTCAGTTTGCAGGTGATCCAGAATATTACGAGAGTGGTCTCAATGTCAGAAATATGTGTAGGGTGTGAGTTAATTTGCTCTAAATTGATCACAATGGAGAACGTAAGGCTTCAATCCCTCCACCATCCGTAAGGGAAGAATTCAACCATTCCTTATATTGAACGTTGAAATCCCAAAGTACAGGATCTCAGCATCCGGGTAAGAGGATGCCACAGTCTAATAGCAGGAGTTTAGATAGTTGAAGAAAGATATAAGATTTGTAGAACTAAGAAAGCAAGAGGCAAACCAAAGGAAAAAGTGTGGTAGTTGGGAAACAGATCTAAAGACACATAACATCAAAGTTTGGGGACTCATCGTCCTTGAAGCATGCAACAGGTGTGCTGATGTTGGAATAAGTACAAACACTATTTGAACTGGAATTGTGAGTGCAGATTATAGTTGGATATGAAAGAGGGAATAGAGAGAACATCATTAGACAACTGTGTCTCAGAGAGAAGTAAGATATTAGGATAGGTATTAAAAAAATGGTGTTCAACAGAAGAGAGGCTAATAGAGAGATCATGAATGTTGGTATAGAGGATGAAAAATAGAAAGTCTAACAGACAGGGAAAGGTTTTGGGAGGGGCCTGTACTACTACTGTCTGAGCTCTTCTTCTCACTGGCATTAGAGTCAGGAAGAAACGTGGAAATTCTTAGCACCCCATGATTCCAGGGACTAGGGGCCATAGATATGTTGGACTCTATCATGATTACACATAACAGATTTGAGCAGACGAGCTGATGAGAGTACTTATATGAAGAAAATAAGCAAGGTTTGAGTTGGTGTATGATGCTAGTAAGGAGAAGATTTCAGGACTTTTTTTTTTCATGTTGAAGGATCCAGTTACAGACAAAAGCCCATATTAAGGCCAGACCTTAACTGAAATACGGAGAGAATAATGATAAGAAAAAAGCAAAGGCAAAGGAAAGAATTTATGAATTTTGGAGGAAGTGAAAAACCTGTCTTTTAAAACGAGCCACATCATAGTAACTGGAAAAGACATGATTCCTGTTTTGATAAGACAGAAAGTAAGACCAGCAATCCCAGCATGGAGAGTGCAACATGGTTCTGGGCACCCCTTTAATGATCCTTAGTCAAGACAGTAGTACAACTTTGAGTGGCAGCTGTCAACAGCCTACTACCTAATGGATTGCTCTGAGGGTAGGGGATGGAACATTCCTTGAGTTTGATGGGGAATCAATACACTACCACCTGAGCCCTCTCTCTCGCTGGTAGCAGAGTCACAAAAGAAAATGTAATCAGAGGTATATACCTTAAATTTGCAAGGGTCATGGGAGGGGCTATTACTATCCTACCTGAGTTCTCCCTCTCAGTGGCAGTAGAGTCACACATGCAAGTAATGATTATGATGATAAGCAGTGACAATGATATCGATACTCCTTCTTTTAGTGGCAGAGACAGTAGTAACATTATCATTTGGTTGAGCAAAAAGTATTGGGTTGGGTGAACAACAGGAAATGAACCAAAAAAAAGGAAGTAAGTGGTTTGGATGAGAAGAGTCTAGTGTTGTTGCAAAGACCTGAGTGTCATGTATGTTGGAGGTGGAATTCTATTAGGAGCACTCCTGTATTTTGTTTAGGTGTTGAGTGTTTGTGGTCTCTAGGAAGCCAAGGATTCTTGTGAGTGTTCCTTTCATTTGTGTTTGCTTAGACTTTCACAAGGACTTTAAACACACTATATAATTGCTGTAGAAAAAGGTGACCAACCAAGAGGAACAGAGTCTATGAAGCATCACAACAGAGTAAGGGTAAGGATAAAGTGTGCTGCTAGAAACTGAATCTGAAGAGTTTTAAGAGGGCATTGCTTTTATTGTAGCTAGCAGAAACCACAGTATTGACATCATAATGGTCATATCATGATAATGCTTCCCAATACATTGGGCCATACCAACACCATCGTGTTATGGCCACCTACGAATTTGGGCCACTCTGACACCATCCTATGGACACCTATGCATTGGGAAACACTGACACCATTATGTTATGGCCACCTGTGTGTTGAGCCACTCTGACACCACTTTGTTGCAGCCACCTGAGTGTTGGGCAACAATGACCCTCATGTTGTGAATATCCTTGTATTACGCTACAGACATCATCTGCCTGGACTTGTACGCACTGGCCAGCATAAGTGGCAGCTAGGATCAAACTTTCCTGTACAAAACAGCCTCTGGATTCACTGACATGTACACTCTACTGTCTTCCCTTGCACAGATCCAGGATGAACAAGTACAGAGTGAACAAGTACAGAATGAGCAATGCAGGTCACTGTAGGGGTGAAGGCAAGACAAATCACATGCATTCCTGGAGCAAGAGAGTTAACTTCAAGGTTCACTTTCTGAGATGAAACTGAGATAGCAATTTTCTAGATGCTGCCAAGTGCATGTGAGTTTGTGGTATGTAAGGCAACTGAGGATATGCATTACTGTACATGTGTAATGATCCACTGATTGAAATTGTGAGCTCCTACTGGTATTGGGATATAGGTGTGGGGCAGCATATCTGCCTGATTGCTAGTCAATTACATCGAATGTTGGCTGGAGGAGATGGAGTGGAGGGCCATGGCAGTTCCATGATTAGAAATGTATGGGATAGCAGCCATGTGCTGGTTGTTTAGATCTGAACTGCTGAAACAAAAGTGTTCTTAGGAGCTAGCTTTTAATCAAAACAATGATCATTACAATGGGAGGAGGTACGATGAAAATCACACCATAACTTCAATTTGTGTAGAGAGGTGGGTTTCCTAGGCTATGAATAGCTTTGTTAATACTGAGGCATTTCTCCCTGGCATGGGTGATCAATCTAATGAGACTCGTGACTTACATATTTGGCAAGATGACTGTTGAGTAGCCTTGTTGGCACTAGGACATGTCTCCCTAGCTTTGGTGACCAATCTAATGAGACCAGTGGCTTGAATATTGGTCAAGGTGACTGTGGGATGAGCCACCCAACTTCTAAGGTTTAATATTGCTGTAGGTATGACTTTATAGCCATATGCCTTGAAGTGAGCATTGGCCAAGTGGATCATACCAAGGAACGTTTTGACTCACTCAGAATCAAATATATGCAAACACTGCCAATGAACATGACTTTCCAAACTGAGCCTTCAGAAGAAGATTCTTCATGCTGCTATCTAAGGCATTTATGATTACATTGTTCCTTCAGCTCAGAAATCTGAGGGGGAATTCCTTGGGCTCATCAGTCTAGTCAGCTGGCTGTTCCACAGTATTATCTAGTTTTGTTTGTATAAACTGGAGTATATCCAACTCCTCCATCAGACCATAACCTAATGCATCCTGGCACCACCGTCCTAAAGCCATTGCATTGAAGCAATGCAAAATGATGGTAATCAATACAAAATTAAGAAATGCAGTGCACATGGTGTGCACAAGAGCGTGTATTATCCCTGAAATGCTTAAGGCTAAGTTCCTACTTCATGTACCAATTATCAAACCTTACTTGATATAATTACTAGGCTATGTCCTTGTTTGGATCACCAATTGTCAAAAACTTACATAGATAATCAGTAAAATTCTACAGTATATGAGAAGAAATTATTCCACTTGCCCAGGTGGTAAGTCTCACAGTACAATAAATATAGAATGGTTACAACAGAAAGTCCTGGCTGAAGCAAGAGGTAACAGTCATTCAAGGGAGTCCTAACAACCAAGACAAGTTTATCACTTAAATGACACAAAATATTTGAAAACGTAAAAAAAATTGTGCATATATTCACAGTGCAACAACCCTAATACATAAACAAAGGTCCCTTGCTTACCATGGTTTTGAGTATACAGGTACACCACCGAATTTCCAGCAACTGATGGTTCAGCACCTCCTTTAGTCCGGACAAAATTATGTGAGGGAACTTGAAATTACTGCACCACCAGACTAGTTTACTGGGTGGCCACAGATGGTGCTGTGTGTAAGGCACACTTATTTACATTCTTACACTTGTTCGTGGTGATACCGCAATTCTGTGAGATTCTTAGTTTATTTTGCTTAAAATTAACCCTAGCTATGGTTTCTAAGACATATGAGAGTGTCAGTTGTGGTGTCAAATGTAAAAACCAGTCCATATTGATCCAAGATAAGTAAAACAATTGAAAAAAATGGACCATGGTGTTTTGGTGTATAAGCTGTGTGAGATCAACTGTTTATGATATAAAGATGCAAAGGGAGAAAATATTGAAATTCTATGCAGACAGCCATTTCAAGAAGCAAATGATGATTAGAAAAACTATGAAAGATGGGAAGAGTACTGAGCACAACTGAGTGATATTGGAATGGTTTCAACAGCATCGGAGTGATTGAGTGGACCTGTCAGATAGCAAGATAATGGACCAGGCTAAGTTGTTCCATAAAGAACTTGAATTACAACATGAACGTGACTATAGTGAAGGATGGCTTCAAAGATTCAAGAAGTGTCATGGGATTTCCATGAATAAATTGTGCGGAGAAAAGCGGTCTGCAAACCACGAAGGAGCTGCCGAGTATGTGGATGAATTTGCAAAACTCGTAGCTGATGAGCACCTCAGTCCTAAGCAAGTACCAGTATTTCATTTATTTACTTAATCTACATTCAATAGTTGTTTAATTTAAATTTCTAGTAGTCCATGGTATAATTTAGACACGGGAGATGTACAGTTGGTGGGTTAGAGGTGTGTTGATGAATTATCATTACATGACCACGGTCGGCCCGGCAAAATGTTTAATCCAGCAAGGCTTTGGAACCAAGAGTGCCAGAAAATCAGTGACCTGTGCATGCTAAAAATTATGGATACCATTTCACTAACCAGAGCATCAAGTTTTGAATATCCATGGTTTTCCTTGACACTTCCAAAATTTCATCCATGAACTGGGCAGCTGTCATGAGGCCATGGGTTGCTTGTGGCACACCCCAGTAGACCACTATCTATAGGCAGACAGAGGTAAGAGTGTCACAAACAAGTGATGTTACTAGAATAAGCATCAAGGTCGCCTTCTGTGAACACAGCTGGTTGGCTGCTTTGTGGGACCATATAGGTAAATCATCAATGGCGACATACTGCCATGATACTATTATCTTATGGTTTTACACATTATTTCTTCATACTTTTATGGATCAATCGTGTTCTCTCTGAAGCAAGAATCCTTATCTTCAATCCTGGAGCATTCACTATAGGCAGTAAGGTATGCATCTCAAAGGTCACTCCCCTTAACCTTTCCTTCTCCCTTAGGCCCTGTACTTTGACAATCACAGTTCTGCCAAGCATGGGGTCTTCCATGACCACAACTCAGACTTCTGTATGTGCATTTCACCATTATCATTATCATCCATATGCTGAACCTCTTTCTCAGTCATCAAGGAGCTCCTAAAATGTCAAGGCTGCAGTTAATTCAGTAGCAGGAACAAGATGGACTCATTTGAAGTATGAAGTTATTTGATGAGACTGTATTCTTTTTCATCAACCGATGAAGATATAGCCATGCCAAAGACAACCTCACTTGCAGTGTGACCTGAAGCAAGTGGAGTCCAATAACACCTCACATAGGAATACAAAAAGAGACACACTCACAAGTCACTGCATCAAACGAAGATGATATCACATGTTCACTCTAACCTAACCATACACCATTCAAAGACAACAGTGCACTATGAGGCTGGATAGAAAAAAATTATACCACCACTGGGTATTTGACAATTAGATGAAATAAACACACAGCAGCTAGTGAATAATTAATCCTAAAGCACTATGTAGGTGAACACACAGCAATATATTAGATCAGAAGTGGAAGCACAAAGAATCTGAATGCAGCAACCATGTGTATTCTTCTGCAGTCTTCTACCCCCACAGCTTAGGCTCGGTCATTGGTCGACCAAGGTATTGGAAGCCATGGCCTGCAAACCCACATAAACATTAAAGCCTAGCTGATCCGGTGTACTTTGTAAATACTTATCCAGAGCCTCCTTGAATTTCTCCACTGTTTATCCCATAGTGTTTCTAATGGTTGCATGCAATGTGTTGTGCACTAGTCTTGGTCACCCACATGTTCAAAGTGTTTTTCTTTTTGTTTTGATAATTGTCCCTTTTAATTTTATGGTTAAATCTTGAGGTTTTCATGCCTGTCAGGACAACAGGAAATCATATTTGAGTATATGTCAGGGACCATGCCTTCTAGGATTTTCCAGGAGTAAAAGATGATATGCCTCTCCTGTCTGCACTCAAGAGAGTAGAGCCTCAATGATCTCAGTTATTTCCAGTAGTTCAGTTCCTTTACCATGTCAATAAAGGCCATGAAATCTCTCTGAAAACTTTATAGATCTTCAAATTTCCCCACCTTTCAGGTAGAAGACAGCACAGAGCAGTATACTGTTTGTGAGTATAACCACATGACAAGCACTATCACTGGTTTTTCCTCTCTTGTCATGAAAGATTACAAGATTCATCATTACATCACAGCTTTTGTCTTATTTTGTTTGCTGAAAGTTGTCATCACACAGTATCAGTCCCAGGTCTTTCATACTGTTCAATAATTAAGACAATCAACTAAATAATGACAATCCCACCATATAGAAAATCATACAATTTCTATATGAGAAGAATTCCCTGGCTTTCCTCTTCTGAATGACTCCTGTACCATATAGCAGGCTTGTCATTAATTCTCCTGTAAATACATTGCTTTGGAGAGGATCCTGGGCCATGCCTTAAAGGGAGAAACCTTAAATGTTTCCCAAGCTTCTGTTGTGAAGTTAATAGCAAGACCCAGCAGGTTGCTTTTTTTCTCTCTATTAGGAATTATCTAGAGGAATTTGCTATTTTCTTCTGTGCAAATGAGTTCCCCAAAAAATGAAGCACTACTCACAGAAGAGAGCTAGGAATGCAAAAGTGGAAAAGTGAAAAAAGTAAGTGGCATGTAACAGTGAGGAGAAAAGACAGTTCCCAGGATTTTTTGAAAACATCTCATGAAAGTGGGCAATCTGGTGTACTCTCCCCCACATGATAAGAAAACCTGGTATCTCTTAGCAATGCTTCCACACATATACACATCACTGAATTTCCTGAGATAAAGTTAAAAATTCCAAAGTTTTCTTACTTTTCCATATATTTACCTATTTATTTATTTTGTTATACTTAGTCGCTGTCTTCTGAATTAGTGAGGTGGCGTAAGGAAACAAACAAAAGAATGGCACAACTCACCCATATACACATGTATATACATAAACGCCCACACACGCACATGTACATACCTATACATTTCAACATATACATACATAAAAATGCACAGAATAAACATATCTACACATGTACATATTCATACTGCTGCCTTCATCCATTCCCATTGCCATCCCGCCGCACATGAAATACAGCACCCCCCACCCCCCACATGCGAGATAGCACTAGGAAAAGACAACAAAGGCCACATTTGTTCACACTCATTCTCTAGCTGTCATGTGTAATGCACCGAAACCACAGCTCTCTTTCCACATCCAGGCCACACAAAACTTTCCATGGTTTGCCCCACATGCTTCACATGCCCTGGTTCAATCAATTGACAGCACACTGACCCTGGTATACCACATCGTTCCAATTCACTCTATTCCTTGCATGCCTTTCACCCTCCTGTATGTTCAGGCCCCCACTGCTCAAAATCTTTTTCACTCCATCCTGCCACCTCCAATTTAGTCTCCCACTTCTCCTCGTTCCCTCCAGCTCTGACACATATATCCTCTTTGTCAATCTTTCCTCACTCATTCTCTCAATGTGACCAAACCATTTCAAAACACCCTCTTTTGCTCTCTTAACCACATTATTTTTATTACCACACATCTCTTACCTTTTCATTACTTACTCTATCAAACTACCTCACACCACATACTGTCCTCAAACATTTCATTTCCAACACATCCACCCTCCTCCGCACAACCCTATCTATAGCCCACACCTCGCAACCATATAACATTGTTGGAACCACTATTCCTTCAAACTTGCCCATTTTTGCTCTTCGAGATGACGTTCTCGCCTTCCACACATTCTTCAATGCTCCTAGAACCTTCGCCCCTTCCACCACCCTGTGACTCACTTCCGCTTCCATGGTTCCATCTGCTGCTAAATCCACTCCCAGAAATCTAAAATACTTCACTTCCTCCAGTTTTTCTCCAATCAAACTTACCTCCCAATTAACTTGTCCCTCAACCCTACTGAACCTAATTACCTTGCTCTTATTCACATTTACTCTCAGCTTTCTTCTTTAACACACTTTACCAAATACTTAGAGAAATACTTAGAAAAACAGATGGATCTGTATGTAGCATTCACATATATGGGATGGCATATGATACAGCTGAGAGAGATGCTTTGTGGAAGGTCTTAAGAGTATATGGTGTGGGAGGTAAGTTGCGAGAAGTAGTGAAATGTTTTTACCAAGGCTGTAAGGCATGGGTACGAGTATGAAGAGAGGAGAGTGAATGGTTCCCAATGAAGGTCTGTCTGTGCCAGGGGTGTATGATGTCCCCATGGTTGTTTAATTCATTTATGGAAGGAGTGGTTAGGGAGGTAAATGCAAGAGTTGTAGAGGGAGGGGTGAGCATGCTGTTTGTTGGGATGAGAATACCTGGGAAGTGACTCAGTTGTTGTTTGCCAATGATACAGCTCTAGAGACTGATTCAAGTGTGAAACTGCAGAAGTTGGTGACTAAGTGGGAAAAGTGTGTGAAAGGAGAAAGTTGAGAGTAAATGTGAATAAGAGCAAGGTTGTTAGGTACAGCGGGGTTGAGGGACAAGTCAAATGGGAGGTAAGTTTGAAAGGAGAAAAATTAGAGGAAGTGAAGTATTTCAGATATCTTGGAGTGGACTTAGCAGTGGATTGAGCCATGGAAGCAGAAGTGAGTCACAGGGTGGGAGAGGGGGCGAAGGCTCTGGGAGAGATGGAGAATGTGTGGAAAGAGAGAATGTTATCTCAGAGAGCAAAAATGGGTATGTTTGAAGGAATGGTAGGTCCAACAATGTTATACTGCTGCGAGACATGGGCTATAAATAGGATTGTACAGAGAAGGGAGGATGTGTAGGAAATAAGATGGTTGAGGACAATATGTGGTGTGAGGTGGTCTGATCAAGTAAATAATGAAAGGGTAAGAGAGATGTGTTGAAATAGAAAGAGTGTGGTTGAGAGAGCAGAAGAGGGTGTGTTGAAAGGGTGTGGACATGTGGAGATAATGAGTGGGGAAAGATTGACAAAGAGGATATACGTGTCGAAGGTGGAGGGAACAAGGAGAAGTATGAGACCAAATTGGAGGTGGAAGGATGGAGAGAAAAAGACTTTGAGCTATCGGGGCCTGAACATACAGGAGGGTGAGAGGCATGCAAGGAATAGAGTGAACTGGAACGATGTGGTATACCGGGGACGACGTGCTGTCAATGGACTGAACCAGGGCACGTAAAATGTCTGGGGTAAACCATAGAGAGTCTGTGGGGTCTGGATAAGGATGGGGAGCTGTGGTTTCAGTGTTATACATGACACCAAGAGACTGAGTGTGAACGAATGTGGCCTTTTTTGTCTGCTTTCCGGGCGCTACCTCAATACTACCAGTCAATAATACAGTCACCCCCTTTTTTAATAAATTCCACTGCAATACCATCCAAACCTGCTGCCTTGCCGGCTTTCATCTTCTGCAAAGCTTTTACTACCTCTTCTCTGTTTACCAAATCATTTTCCCTAACCCTCTCACTTTGCACACCACCTCGACCAAAACACCCTATATCAGCCACTCTATCATCAAACACATTCAACAACCCTTCAAAATACTCACTCCATCTCCTTCTCACATCACCACTACTTGTTATCACCTCCCCATTTGCGCCCTTCACTGAAGTTCCCATTTGCTGCCTTGTCTTACGCACTTTATTTACCTCCTTCCAGAACATCTTTTTATTCTCCCTAAAATTTAATGATACTCTCTCACCCCAACTCTCATTTGCCCTCTTTTTCACCTCTTGCAACTTTCTCTTGACCTCCTGTCTCTTTCTTTTATACATCTCCCACTCAACTGCATTTACCCCATTTACCATGAGTCACACATACATTAAATAACCTTACCAACCAGTCAACAATTCAGTCACCCCCTTTTTTAATAAAATTCCACTGCAATACCATCAAAACCTGCTGCCTTGCCCGCTTTCATCTTCCGCAAAGATTTTACTACCTCTTCTCTGTTTACCAAATCATTTTCCCTAACCCTCTCACTTTGCATGCCACCTCGACCAAAACATCCTATATCTGCCACTCTATCATCAAACACATTCAACAAACCTTCAAAATACACACTCCATCTCCTTCTCACATCACCACTACTTACTATCACCTCCCCATTTGCCCCCTTCACTGATGTTCCCATTTCTTCCCTTGTCTTACACACGTTATCTACCTCCTTCCAGAACATCTTCTTATTCTCCCTAAAATTTAATGATACTCTCTCACCCCAACTCTCATTTGCCCTCTTTTTCACCTCTTGCACCTTTCTATTGACCTCCTGCCTCTTTCTTTTATACATCTCCCACTCATTTGCATTATTTCCCTGCAAAAATCGTCCAAATGTCTCTCGCTTCTCTTTCACTAATAATCTTACTTCCTCATCCAACTACTCACTACCCTTTCTAATCAACCCACCTCCCACGCTTCTCATGCCACAAGCATCTTTTGCGCAAGCCATCACTGCTTCCCTAAATACATCCCATTCCTCCCCCACTCCCCTTATGTCCTTTGTTCTCACCTTTTTCCATTCTGTACTCAGTCTCTCCTGGTACTTCCTCATGCACGTCTCCTTCCCAAGCTCACTTACTCTCACCACTCTCTTCACCCCAACATTCTCTCTTCTTTTCTGAAAACCTCTACAAATCTTCACCTTCGCCTCAACAAGATAATGACCAGACATCCCTCCAGTTGCACCTCTCAGCACATTAACATCCAAAAGTCTCTCTTTCGTGCACCTATCAATTAACACGTAATCCAATAACGCTCTCTGGCCATCTCTCCTACTTACATACGTATACTTGTATTTTAACTTTTTAAAATGGGAAACAGAAGGAGTCATGCGGGGAGTGCTCATCCTCCTCATAAGCTCAGATTGGGGTGTCTAAATGTGTGTGGATGTAACCAAGATGTGAAAAAAGGAGAGACAGGAAGTATGTTTGAGGAAAGGAACCTGGATGTTTTGGCTCTGAGTGAAACGAAGCTTAAGGGTAAAGGGGAAGAGTGGTTTGGGAATGTCTTGGGAGTAAAGTCAAGGGTTAGTGAGAGGACAAGAGCAAGGGAAGGAGTAGCAATACTCCTGATACAGGAGTTGTGGGAGTATGTGATAGAATGTAAGAAAGTAAATTCTAGATTAATATGGGTAAAACTGAAAGTTGATGGAGAGAGATGGGTGATTATTGGTGCATATGCACCTGGGCATGAGAAGAAAGATCATGAGAGGCAAGTGTTTTGGGAGCAGCTGAATGAGTGTGTTAGTGGTTTTGATGCACAAGACCGGGTTATAGTGATGGGTGATTTGAATGCAAAGGTGAGTAATGTGGCAGTTGAGGGAATAAGTGGTATACATGGGGTGTTCAGTGTTGTAAATGGAAATGGTGAAGAGCTTGTAGATTTATGTGCTGAAAAAGGACTGGTGATTGGGAATACCTGGTTTAAAAAGCAAGATAAACATAAGTATACGTATGTAAGTAGGAGAGATGGCCAGAGAGCGTTATTGGATTACGTGTTAATTGACAGGCGTGCAAAAGAGAGACTTTTGGATGTTAAAGTGCTGAGAGGTGCAACTGGAGGGATGTCTGATCATTATCTTGTGGAGGCGAGGTGAAGATTTGTAAGGGTTTTCAGAAAAGAAGAGAGAATGTTGGGGTGAAGAGGGTGGTGAGAGTAAGTGAGCTTGGGAAGGAGACTTGTGTGAGGAAGTACCAGGAGAGACTGAGCACAGAATAGAAAAAGGTGAGAACAAAGGAGGTAAGGGGAGTGGGGGAGAAATGGGATGTATTTAGGGAAGCAGTGATGGCTTGCGCAAAAGATGCTTATAGCATGAGAAGCGTGGGAGGTGGGTTGATTAGAAAGGGTAGTGAGTGGTGGGATGAAGAAGTAAGATTATTAGCGAAAGAGAAGAGAGAGGCATTTGGACAATTTTTGCAGGGAAAAATGCAAATGAGTTGGAGATGTATAAAAGAAAGAGACAGGAAGTCAAGAGAAAGGTGCAAGAGGTGAAAAAGAGGGCAAATGAGAGTTGGGGTGAAAAAGTATCTTTAAATTTTAGGGAGAATAAAAAGATGTTCCGGAAGGAGGCAAATAAAGTGTGTAAGACAAGGGAGCAAATGGGAACTTCAGTGAAGGGCGCAAATGGGGAGGTGATAACAAGTAGTGGTGATGTGAGAAGGAGATGGAGTGAGTATTTTGAAGGTTTTGTTGAATGTGTTTGATGATAGAGTGGCAGATATAGGGTGTTTTGGTCGAGGTGGTGTGCAAAGTGAGAGGGTTAGGGAAAATGATTTGGTAAACAGAGAAGAGGTAGTAAAAGCTTTGCAGAAGATGAAAGCTGGCAAGGCAGCAGGTTTGGATGGTATTGCAGTGGAATTTTATGAAAAAAGGGGGTGACTGTATTGTTGACTGGTTGGTAAGGTTATCTAATGTATGTATGATTCATGGTGAGGTGCCTGAGGATTGGCGGGATGCGTGCATAGTGCCATTGTACAAAGGCAAAGGGGATAAGAGTGAGTGCTCAAATTACAGAGGTATAAGTTTGTTGAGTATTCCTGGTAAATTATATGGGAGGGTATTGATTGAGAGGGTGAAGTCATGTACAGAGCATCAGATTGGGGAAGAGCAGTGTGGTTTCAGAAGTGGTAGAGGATGTGTGGATCAGGTGTTTGCTTTGAAGAATGTATGTGAGAAATACTTAGAAAAGCAAATGGATTTGTATGTAGCATTTATGGATCTGGAGAAGGCATATGATAAGAGTTGATAGAGATTCTCTGTGGAAGGTATTAAGAATATATGGTGTGGGAGGAAAGTTGTTAGAAGCAGTGAAAAGTTTTTATCGAGGATGTAAGGCATGTGTACGTGTAGGAAGAGAGGAAAGTGATTGGTTCTTAGTGAATGTAGGTTTGCGGCAGGGGTGTGTGATGTTTCCATGGTTGTTTAATTTATGGATGGGGTTGTTAGGGAGGTGAATGCAAGAGTTTTGGAAAGAGGGGCAAGTATGAAGTCTGTTGTGGATGAGAGAGCTTGGGAAGTGAGTCAGTTGTTGTTCGCTGATGATACAGCACTGGTGGCTCATTCATGTGAGAAACTGCAGAAGCTGGTGACTGAGTTTGGTAAAGTGTGTGAAAGAAGAAAGTTAAGAGTAAATGTGAATAAGAGCAAGGTTATTAGGTACAGTAGGGTTGAGGGTCAAGTCAATTGAGAGGTAAGTTTGAATGGAGAAAAACTGGAGGAAGTAAAGAGTTTTAGATATCTGGGAGTGGATCTGGCAGCGGATGGAACCATGGAAGTGGAAGTGGATCATAGGGTGGGGGAGGGGGCAAAAATTCTGGGAGCCTTGAAGAATGTGTGGAAGTCGAGAACATTATCTCGGAAAGCAAAAATGGGTATGTTTGAAGGAATAGAGGTTCCAACAATGTTGTATGGTTGCGAGGCGTGGGCTATTGATAGAGTTGTGCACAGGAGGGTGGATGTGCTGGAAATGAGATGTTTGAGGACAATGTGTGGTGTGAGGTGGTTTGATCGAGTAAGTAACGTAAGGGTAAGAGAGATGTGTGGAAATATAAAGAGCGTGGTTGAGAGAGCAGAAGAGGGTGTTTTGAAATGGTTTGGGCACATGGAGAGAATGAGTGAGGAAAGATTGACCAAGAGGATATATGTGTCAGAGGTGGAGGGAACGAGGAGAAGTGGGAGACCAAATTGGAGGTGGAAAGATGGAGTGAAAAAGATTTTGTGTGATCGGGGCCTGAACATGCAGGAGGGTGAAAGGAGGGCAAGGAATAGAGTGAATTGGATCGATGTGGTATACCGGGGTTGACGTGCTGTCAGTGGATTGAATCAGGGCATGTGAAGCGTCTGGGGTAAACCATGGAAACCTGTGTAGGTATGTATATTTGCGTGTGTGGACGTGTATGGGGGTGGGTTGGGCCATTTCTTTCGTCTGTTTCCTTGCACTACCTCGCAAATGCGGGAGACAGCAAGAAAGCAAAAAAAAAAAAGAAAAAAAAAAAGATATGGGAGCAAAAAGACTGGAAGAAGTGACAGAATTTAAGCACTTGGGAGTTTGCTTGTTAAGTTTAGTGATATGGAAGGAGAGATAAAGGAGAGAGCAGTGTCAGGTAGAAGAGTCCCTGGGTCCCATCAGATAATAATGAACGGTAGAGAAATAAGTATGGAAGTGAAAAAGAACTTAGGCACAGCATAGTCCTCCCAACCCTAACCTATGCAGCCAAAACATAGACATGAAATGAGTCAAAGGTCAAGAATCCAGGCTGTGGAAATGAGGTATTTGAGAGAAGCATATGGTATAACAAGATGAAGAATGAAGAAAGAAATGAGGGGGTGTATAAGATACATGGTATGGTAGGGAATGCATGGGAATGACTTGTGGAGTGGGTGAAGCATAATATGATGAGGTGGTTTGGGCTTGTGGAAAGAGTGTAAGAAAGGGAGTTTACAAGGAGAGTGTATAATAGTATGATTATAAGAGTTGGTGTGAGAGGAACTCCACCTGTGACAAAGAGAAATAGATTAAAAGAGAACTGGAGGGAAAGAAATGGTAGAAAAATGTGTGAAATGGTGTTTGCAAGGGAGACATGCAAGGACAGGAATAACTGAAGGGAATGAGGACCATAGATTTTGTTAGCTAGATAGGTCTTATTTTCTTAATGTGACTAAATTCAGTACAACTGTATGGTATCAGCAAAAAGATTATCTGAAACTTGATCCGAACCAGCAACACAGGAAATTTCATTGTGGTCAACCTTGCCAATTGCCAAGATATAGTCAAGGCAAGCCTCATATTATGCTTCACAAGCTGTAAATAATCATCAGACAAATCTGGGAACAGACTTTGTCTTTCACTATACATGATGATACCTATTAATCATTTAACATTTTGTATCATGTTGTGCTAATAACTTACATTATCATTTCATCTTTATGATTTCTATAACTTACAAAAACATCTCTGTAAAATGAGACCAATAATATCAAAATTAACCAATTACAGGTTGTACCTCTTTAATCCGGCAACATTGGGACTTGACCATTTCCAGACCACAGAAAATGCCAGAAATCAGAAATTGACCCTGCAGGAAACCCTATGTAAACATATGCCTGACCCCTAGTCTTGCCAGCTCATTCCACATACATACTGCTGTGTTATCAAAGGTGGAACAAAGCTTAAAACAGGAAATAATACAACCATTAATACTTACAAACAAGGTTCTTATTGTTACATCAGATTACATAAGAAGCACATCAGGGTCAGCAAGGACAAGCAGGGTCTTCATGGTCAGCAGAGTCTCTTGGATCAGCAGGGTCTTCACGGTTTGCAGGTTCATAAGGGTCTCCATGGTCAGAAAATACTTGCATATCAGGGGCAGAGAAGATGCGGGGAAGTGGATTTTCTATGCTGGAATGAGCCTTGGCAGTGTTATTAATGACCTTCTTCAGCCACTGTTGCAATGTAGCTTGCTTCTGGTACTTTGGCTTTTCCTTAATTAATTTTCTTGAATCAAATTAAGACATAATTTTTTGTTCTGTTATAAAGACCCTTTGCTCCAGTCCTGCTATAAATCTCTCATCATCTGGATACACTTATCTGTGGAAATTTTTTCTTCCACTTCCTCGTTTTCCTCTGCACTTTCTTGATGATCATATTGATTCTTCTCATCTTGCTGAATCATCTCCACCATTTCTTGATCAGTTGGTTAGTGCTGCTAACAGTGCCACCCTGGTGACAGATCCACAAACTAATGACGGCAGATTCAAAATGTGCTGAACCATGGGAGATGCCGAACCACAGAGTGCTGGATTAAAGACGTAAAACCTCTGGCAATGTTATGGTGTCATTTTTGGACTTCACACGTTGGCGTTCATTTTCTCAAAACTTAGTTTTTGCGAACTTGTCAGTAACATTCCAGATACCTCCACTGTGATATGATGGAATCTTTGTCCATGTTATCTGGAGTGTGAGTTTGAATGAAGATACTGGGAGGAAGCTGGGGCATATCCAAGAGAGAGGGACCAACAGGGGCAATCCTTATTGTGAGCTATACACCATACAAATGAATTAATAATGATACTGGTATATTGTATTTTTACAATCTTTCTAACCATTT
Organism: Panulirus ornatus; assembly: GCF_036320965.1. Classification (NCBI taxonomy): domain Eukaryota; kingdom Metazoa; phylum Arthropoda; class Malacostraca; order Decapoda; family Palinuridae; genus Panulirus; species Panulirus ornatus. The sequence goes on from NC_092241.1 coordinate 24,549,869, forward strand.
TAGTTACTCAAAAGGAAAAAATAAATGAAAAAAGAGATTCCTTGCCTCCCAAAGTTTTATCAACCTTGTTTTTGGATCACACTTTTAGAGTAATTTATATAAATTTACCCACCATAGCATTAAGGTGTGAGTATTTATGGCTTTCCAGAACATCACCAGAATTCTATCCATGTATTGCATGGCCATGGGCTAATTGTGGCCCAGCCTGGCAGACCACCATATAAAGAAAGAAGCTTGATGACTGTCACAACCATGCTGTGTTGCTAAGGTGAGAGCATTGAGGTAGCATTTATGCAGCTTAGCTGACTGGCTGCTTTGTGGGAGCATGGAGGAATGACTTCAGTGTTGACATATTGCCATCATACTATTACTATACAGTTTTGTACATCAATTCCTTATACTTTTAAAGAACAGTTATGTTATTTCTTAAATAAAACATGCTTAACTTCAACTATCTATCTATCCATCTATATCTCTGATGCTGGTTCCATCTGGAACTCCCTCAAAGGGGTGGCCATGACAACAGTCTCCATAACTAAAGATCTCTAGTGCTGCTTTTTAGCCTTCAGTGCCTCACCTTTAACAGGCCACTTCTACCTAATGCTCCTGCCTAAATGTCCCTACCTACTACTTCTATCTACTGCTTCTACCATTTTGCCAAAAGGCAGGGCTAGCGCACAGTGCTCTTTATAGGAAAATCTGGAGTTGCGAAGACTAAGTTGTATGCGTTAAGTGTTATCAAGTGTTACAAATGACTAGGAGAAATTGTATCTTGTAGACAGAATGCCAGTAGTCCACATGTTAGTGAGGCAGAGAGAAAAGACAGCTATCTGGGAAGTACTGATAATATACCTTCCATGTTGTTGGCTGCCTAACAACTAAAACTATCCCTTTCCTTCCATTTTCCATAGGCCCTATGCTGTACCATAGTTTTGCCTACCATGGGTTTCTCCAAGAGCATAAGCCCTGTGGTTGGCATGACACTTGTATGTTTACTTAACTGTTTGAGTGAATGATGACGGTGACCACTGAAACAAACTTGTCCATTTAACCATATTCCTAAAAAAAAAAAAAAAAAAAAAAATGGCACTGGCATTTATAATAAAAAATTTCTGTTTACAAAAACATGTAAATTTGTTTTGATGAACAAAACTTTCTTGGATATAGCTATCAACAGTTTTATGCTATCAAATAAAAAATATTTTCATTAAAAAAAGATTGATTAGGTGAGTGTCACTAGTAAAATATATGGAAGAATATAGACCAAAAGGTTGGTGGCATGCACAGAGCATCACACTGGGGAGGAGCACTGTGGTTTCAGGAATGGTAGAGGAAGTGTGAATCAGGTGTTTGCTTTGAAGAATGTATGTGATGACAGACATGCAGTGCAGAAGGTGTTACAAATATATGGTGTGGGGGAAAGCTATTAGAAGTAATGAGTTTCTATCAAGAGTGTAAGGCATGTGTGCAAGTAAGCAAAGAAGAGGATGGCTGGTTTTAAGTGAAGGTGGATCTGTGGCATGTGTGATGTCACCTTCGTTGTTTAATCTGTTTATGGATAGGGTGGTGAGGGAGGTAAATGCAAGGGTCTTGAAGAGAGGGGCACTTCTTTCTGTAGGGGGTTGAGGGCCTGGGAAGTAAGGCAGCTGTTGTTTGCTGGTAAAATACTGTTGGTGTCTTAATCAATGAGAAACTGTGGAAGTTAGTGTTTGAGTTTGGGAGTCAGTGTGAAAGCATAAATTTAAGAGCAAATGTAACTAAAAGCAAGGTTATTAGGCTTAGCAGTGCAAAGAGACAGTTCAGTTAGGGTGTAAGTTTGAATGGAGAAAACTTGGAGTAAGTGAAGTGTTTTAGATACCTGAAAGTGGAATGGCAACAAATGGAACCATGGAGGCTGGGGTTAGTCAGCATAGGTGTGAGGGGGAAGATCCTGGGAGCACTAAGGAATACAAGGAATGAGAAGTCACTCTGGGACGGCAAACATGGGCATATTTGAAGATATAGTAGTACTGATGGTGTTGTACAGATGTGAGGCATGAGCTCTAAGTGAGAACATATGGAAGAGGATGAACATATTGGAAATGAAATGTTTGTGGTCAATACTGCAAGTGGTGTGTGGAGGGGTGATTAAGAAATGAGAGGGTATGAGATGATGAGAAGTATGGATGAGAAAGCTGAAGAAGGCATGCTGAACTGATAGGTATATATAGAAAGACGTGGAAAACTGTGGACTATACAAGTGAAAAAAAAATCAGAGAAAAAAAGATGTTGCTGTTTTCTGCCCAATGGGAGATCATGAAAATCAAATGTACATCTAAAGGGTTAAAATCACTCTCAAGCCATCCTATCTCACCATTTTGCTGCACCTCACTACCTCGCTATAGCTCACATTTACTCTTACTGTTCTCCTTTTAGACACTAGCATGTGGAGTTTTGTTGTAGAGATATGCAAAACACAGTACAAAAGAACACAAAGATATTCAAACAGCAACAGACCACTGGGTCCTTTCAGGGCTGTCTGTGATAATAGAAGCTATTACAAACAAAAAAGTGAGGTAAAAGTTAGAAGGCATACAGATAATTGAAAGAGAACAACCTGCTAACTGGCAATTTTACTATGGAGGACACTAAATCCATGTCAATTGCAAACAGAAACTGATTTACCTTCCTTACTCCCTTACCCCTTGCATACTGCAGCTCCTCACTCCAAGACCCTTGCATTTACCTACCTCTTCACTATGGTAATGAACATATCAAAGAGTCAAAGTGACATCACACATCCCCAACACAGACCCAACTTCAGTGGAAACCACTCACCCTACTCCCTTCCTGCTCACATGCATGCCTTACCCTCCCAGCAAAAACTTTTTTGCATTTAGTAATTTCCCACCCACCTCAATCACCCTCTAAAAGGCTTCTCTACCAACTCCATTTAGTTTCTCTTTCTCTCTCAAATCATGCAATGCCCAATGTACATACAAACTTTAGATAACCATGGTAACAGCGTACAAGCTTGACACACTCTCAAATTTCTCTCAAATTACTAGCACACCACTCACTCTCATATGCATACTGCTTTCATCTTGAAAGCTCTCAACAGTTCTGACTCTGTAATAGTGTGCATTAATTTCTAATCAAAAACTTGATCAAGATACTATCGTCATCCTTGAAACTCACCACTTTCTTCCCAGATAGCTGCAGTGCGGTCAAATGAGCATGTGGCAATGATCTGGCCAAATTCTGGGTGGGCCCAGGTCACCTTCCACACAGAGCCACAGTGGGTCTTCCAAAATGCAGTGCACACCCATTCGCCATCCTCATTCAAGTCCCAGATCTGTTCAAAACACAGGGTTACAGCATTATCTTCCCTCTTCATCATCAGGGATCCTCTAATACTTATCATCAGTACTTCACAAAACCAATCTGACCACATCATCACATCTCTCTTAGATGTCAGGAGCTACCCATTTTTATTATAAGTTTAGGGTGTAACCTACATCTAAATGTTGCTGAGTATCATGGGCTCCCAGTCTTATTATCACCATCTAAAACTGGACTATGACAACCACATCCAGTTCTTCTTGGTTGTCAGGGAGATCCCAACTTTACTAACAGCATAAAGCATCAAGATTAGACCACCACACCTAATTCTTCCTTGGTGTTAGAGGCTCTTCACAATATCACCATCTACCATGAAAATGTGCCACTACATCTCATCCCTCCTAGCTGTGAGAGGCTCCCCACAATATCACTAGCATTTAGCATTAAGATCCGCCAACTTCACTTGATCCCTTCAAGGTATCACAAGCTTCCAGTAGCATCACCTGCAACTATCATTACATTATGACCACTAAAACCAATCCCTCCTTGCTCCTTGGAGCTCTATACAATATCACCAGCATACAGAATTATGATCTAACCATTACATCCAGGATATTATGGGTTCCTTAAAATATATCAACAGCACCTGGAATGAAGATCTTACTACTGCATCTAATACCTCCTGGCTGTCAGGGGCTTCTTAAAATATGACGAGCATCCAGCATTAAGATTTGACAACTATTCGGCATTCCCAGCATGAGCCTTCAAGAAGGATAACTAAATACATAGCTCCTTCTCTTCCATCTTTTATATATGGATATACAAAAAAGGGAAGGGGTTTTACAGCCTTCCACTACTGCTCCATTTAGTTGCTTTTACAACACACAAGCAATACAAAGCTAGAATTATTTCTCCCCTACCCCAAGGACTGCATCCAGCATTACGATCTGACAATTATATCTAATCCCTCCCCGGTGTCAGATGCTCCATACTGAATCATCAGAAATTAGCAATATTATCTGGTCAGTATATTTTAATAAAATAAAGTAGTAATAATAATAATAATGATGATGATGATAATAATAATAATAATAATAATAATAATAATAATAATAATAATAATAACAATAATAATAATAATAATAATAATAATAACAATAATAATAATAATACTAATAATAACGGGATAGGGGATTAAGAATACTTCCCACGTATTCCCTGTGTGTCGTAGAAGGCGACTAAAAGGGGAGGGAGCGGGGGGCTGGAAATCCTCCCCTCTCGGTTTTTTTTTTTTTTTCCAAAAGAAGGAACAGAGGGGGCCAGGTGAGGATATTCCAAAAAAGGCCCAGTCCTCTGTTCTTAACGCTACCTCGCCAACGCGGGAAATGGCGAAGTTTAAAAGAAAGAAAAGAAAGAAAGTAATAATAATAATAATAATAATAATGTGAAGCGTCTGGAGTAAACCATGGAAAGTTGTGTGGGGCCTGGATGTGGAAAGGGAGCTGTGGTTTCGGGCATTATTGCATGACAGCTAGAGACTGAGTGTGAACGAATGGGGCCTTTGTTGTCTTTTCCTAGCGCTACCTTGCACACATGAGGGGGGAGGGGGATGGTATTCCATGTGGGGCGAGGTGGCGATGGGAATGAATAAAGGCAGACAGTGTGAATTGTGTGCATGGGTATATATGTATGTGTCTGTGTGTGTATATATATGTGTACATTGAGATGTATAGGTATGTATATTTGCGTGTGTGGACGTGTCTGTATATACATGTGTATGGGGGTGGGTTGGGCCATTTCTTTCGTCTGCTTCCTTGTGCTACCTCGCAAATGCGGGAGACAGCGACAAAGCAAAATAAATATAAATAAATAATAATAATAATAACAATAATACTATTAATGGTGGCTGATTCGGTGAGAAACTGCAGAAGTTCATGACTGAGTTTGGTAAAGTGTGTGAAAGAAGAAAGCTGAGAGTAAATGTGAATAAGAGCAAGGTTATTAGGTTCAGAAGGGTTGAGGGACAAGTCAACTGGGAGCTAAAACTGAATGGAGAAAAACTGGAGGAAGTGAAGTGTTTCAGATATCTGGGAATAGATTTGGCAGCAGATGGAACCATGGAAGCAGAAGTGAGTCACAGGGTGGGGGAGGGGGCGAAGGTTCTGGGAGCATTGAAAAATGTGTGGAAGGCGAGAACGTTATCTTAGAGAGGAAAAATGGGTATGTTTGAAGGAACAGTAGTTCCAACAATATTATATGGTTGTGAGGCATAGGCGATAGATAGGGTTGTGCGGAGGAGGGTGGATGTGTTGGAAATGAGATATTTGAGGACAGTATGTGGCGTGAGGTGGTTTGATTCAGTAATGAAAAGGTAAGAGAGAGTGTGGTAATAAAAAGAGTGTGGTTGAAGGAGTAGAAGAGGGTGTAGTGAAATGGTTTGGTCATATGGAGAGACTGAGTGAGGAAAGATTGACCAAGATGATATATGTGTCAGAGGTGGAGGGAACAAAAGAAGTCGGAGACCAAACTGGAGATGGAAGGATGGAGTTAAAAAGATCTTCAGCGATCGGGGCTTGAACATACAGGAGGGTGAAAGGCATGCAAGGAATAGAGTGAATTGGAATGATGTGGTATACTGGGGCCGATGTGCTATCAATGGATTGAACCAGGGCATGTGAAGCATCTGGGGTAAACCATGGAAAGTTTTGTGGGGCCTGGATATGGAAAGGGAGGTGTGGTTTCAGTGCATTACACATGACAGCTAGAGAATGAGTGTGAACGAATGTGGCCTTTGTTGTCGTTTCCTGGAGTTACCTCACGCACAAGCAAGGGAGGGGGGGTCCTGTTTTTCATGTATGGCGAGGTAGCGGCAGAAATGGATGAAGACAGCATGTAGAAATATGTACATGTGTATATATGTATATGTCTGTGTATGTATATGTATGTATACGTTAAAATGTTTAGGTATGTATATATGCATGTGTGGGCATTTATGTATATACATGTGTATGTGGGTGGGTTGTGTTAGTCTTTCATCTGTTTCCTTGCACTACCTCACTAACGCAGGATAGTGTCAAAGTATAATAGTAGAAAAGAGAATAATAATAATAATAATAATAATGAAACTATTATTCATATATTTCATCATACTTGATTGCCATTTCCTGTACAAGCAAGATAACACCAGGAAACAGATGAAGAATGGTCCATTACTCATATACACACACACACACACACACACACACACATATATATATATTTTTTTTTCTTTTTTTTTTGCTTTGTCGCTGTCTCCCGCGTTTGCGAGGTAGCGCAAGGAAACAGACGAAAGAAATGGCCCAACCCACCCCATACACATGTATATACATACGTCCACAAACGCAAATATACATACCTACACAGCTTTCCATGGTTTACCCCAGACGCTTCACATGCCCTGATTCAATCCACTGACAGCACGTCAACCCTGGTATACCACATCGTTCCAATTCACTCTATTCCTTGCCCTCCTTTCACCCTCCTGCATGTTCAGGCCCCGATCACACAAAATCTTTTTCACTCCATCTTTCCACCTCCAATTTGGTCTCCCTCTTCTCCTCGTTCCCTCCACCTCCGACACATATATCCTCTTGGTCAATCTTTCCTCACTCATTCTCTCCATGTGCCCAAACCATTTCAAAATACCCTCTTCTGCTCTTTTTATTTCCACACATCTCTCTTACCCTTACATTACTTACTCGATCAAACCACCTCACACCACACATTGTCCTCAAACATCTCATTTCCAGCACATCCACCCTCCTGCGCACAACTCTATCCATTGCCCACGCCTCGCAACCATACAACATTGTTGGAACCACTATTCCTTCAAACATACCCATTTTTGCATTCCGAGATAATGTTCTCGACTTCCAAACACTCTTCAAGGCTCCCAGGATCTTCGCCCCCTCCCCCACCCTATGATTCACTTCCGCTTCCATGGTTCCATCCGCTGCCAGATCCACTCCCAGATATCAAAAACACTTTACTTCCTCCAGTTTTTCTCCATTCAAACTTACCTCCCAATTGACTTGACCCTCAACCCTACTGTACCTAATAACCTTCCTCTTATTCACATTTACTCTTAACTTTCTTCTTTCAAACACTTTACCAAACTCAGTCACCAGCTTCTGCAGTTTCTCACATGAATCAGCCACCAGTGCTGTATCATCAGCGAACAACAACTGACTCACTTCCCAAGCTCTCTCATCCCCAACAGACTTCATACTTGCCCCTCTTTCCAAAACTCTTGCATTCACCTCCCTAACAACCCCATCCATAAACAAATTAAACAACCATGGAGACATCACACACCCCTGCCGCAAACTTACATTCACTGAGAACCAATAACTTTCCTCTCTTCCTACACGTACACATGCCTTACATCCTCGATAAAAACTTTTCACTGCTTCTAACAACTTTCCTCCCACACCATATATTCTTAATACCTTCCACAGAGCATCTCTATCAACTCTATCATATGCCTTCTCCAGATCCATAAATGCTACATACAAATCCATTTGCTTTTCTAAGTATTTCTCACATATTCTTCAAAGCAAACACCTGATCCACACATCCTCTACCACTTCTGAAACCACACTGCTCTTCCCCAATCTGATGCTCTGTACATGCCTTCACCCTCTCAATCAATACCCTCCCATATAATTTACCAGGAATACTCAACAAACTTATACCTCGGTAATTTGAGCACTCACTCTTATCCCCTTTGCCTTTGTACAATGGCACTATGCACGCATTCCGCCAATCTTCAGGCACCTCACCATGAGTCATACATACATTAAATAACCTTACCAACCAGTCAACAATACAGTCACCCCCTTTTTTAATAGATTCCACTGCAATACCATCCAAACCTGCTGCCTTGCCGGCTTTCATCTTCCGCAAAGCTTTTACTACCTCTTCTCTGTTTACCAAATCATTTTCCCTAACCCTCTCACTTTGTACACCACCTCGACCAAAACACCCTATATCTGCCACTCTATCATCAAACACATTCAACAAACCTTCAAAATACTCACTCCATCTCCTTCTCGCATCACCACTACTTGTTATCACCTCCCCATTAGCGCCCTTCACTGAAGTTCCCATTTGCTCCCTTGTCTTACGCACTTTATTCAAAACTTCCGGAACATCTTTTTATTCTCCCTAAAATTTAATGATACTCTCTCACCCCAACTCTCATTTGCCTTCTTTTTCACCTCTTGCACCTTTCTCTTGACCTCCTGCCTCTTTCTTTTATACATCTCCCACTCAATTGCATTTTTCCCTGCAAAAATCGTCTAAATGCCTCTCTCTTCTCTTTCACTAATAATCTTACTTCTTCATCCTATCACTCACTACCCTTTCTAATCAACCCACCTCCCACGCTTCTCATGCCACAAGCATCTTTTGCGCAATCCATCACTGATTCTCTAAATACATCCCATTCCTCCCCCACCCCCCTTACTTCCATTGTTCTCACCTTTTTCCATTCTGTACTCAGTCTCTCCTGGTACTTCCTCACACAAGTCTCCTTCCCAAGCTCACTTACTCTCACCACCCTCTTCACCCCAACATTCACTCTTCTTTTCTGAAAACCCATACAAATCTTCACCTTAGCCTCCACAAGATAATGATCAGACATCCCTCCAGTTGCACCTCTCAGCACATTAACATCTAAAAGTCTCTCTTTCGCGCGCCTGTCAATTAACACGTAATCCAATAACACTCTCTGGCCATCTCTCCTACTTACATACGTATACTTATGTATATCTCGCTTTTTAAACCAGGTATTCCCAATCACCAGTCCTTTTTCAGCACATAAATCTACAAGCTCTTCATTTCCATTTACAACACTGAACACCCCATGTATACCAATTATTCCCTCAACTGCCACATTACTCACCTTTGCATTCAAATCACCCATCACTATAACCCGGTCTTGTGCATCAAAACCACTAACACTCATTCAGCTCCTCCCAAAACACCTGCCTCTCATGATCTTTCTTCTCATGCCCAGGTGCATATGCACCAATAATCACCCATCTCTCTCCATCAACTTTCAGTTTTACCCATATCAATTGAGAATTTACTTTCTTACATTCTATCACATACTCCCACAACTCCTGTTTCAGAAGTACTGCTACTCCTTCCCTTGCTCTTGTCCTCTCACTAACCCCTGACTTTACTCACAAGACATTCCCAAACCACTCTTCCCCTTTACCCTTGAGCTTCGTTTCACTCAGAGCCAAAACATCCAGGTTCCTTTCCTCAAACATACTAACTATCTCTCCTTTTTTCACATCTTGGTTACATCCACACACATTTAGACACCCCAATCTGAGTCTTGTGCAAAAGATGCTTGTAGCATGAGAAGCATGGGAGGTGGGCAGATTAGAAAGGGTAGTGAGTAGTGGGATGAAGGAGTAAAATTATTGTGAAAGAGAGGAGAGAGGCATTTGGACGATATTTGCAGGGAAATAATGCAAATGACTGGGAGATGTAAAAAATAAAGAGGCAGGAGGTCAAGAGAAAGGTGGAGGAGGTGAAAAAGAAGTCAAATGAGAGTTGGGGTGAGAGAGTATCATTAAATTTTAGGGAGAATAAAAAGATTTTTGGAAAGAGGCAAATAAAGTGCAAAAGACAAGGGAACAAATGGGAACATCAGTGAAGGGGGCTGATGAAGAGGTGATAACAAGTAGTGTTGATGCAAGAAGGAGATGGAGTGAGTATTTTGAAGGTTTGTTGAATGTGTCTGATGATAGAGTGGCAGATATAGGGTGTAATGAAAGGGTAAGAGAGATGTGTGGTAATAAAAAAAGTGTGGATGAGAGAGCAGAAGAGGGTGCTTTGAAATGGTTTGGTCACATGGAGAGAATGAGTGAGGAAAGATTGACAAAGACAATATATGTGTCAGAGGTGGAGGGAACAAGGAGAAGTGGGAGACCAAATTGGAGGTGGATAGATGGAGTGAAAAAGATTTTCAGCGATTGGGGCATTAACATGCAGGAGGGTGAAAGGCGGGCAAGGAATAGAGTGAATTGGAACGGTGTGGTATACCGGGGTCAACATGCTTTCAATGGATTGAACCAGGGCATGTGAAGCGTCTGGGGTAAACCATGGAAAATTGGGTGGGGCCTGGATGTGGAAAGGGAGCTGTGGTTTTGGTGCATTACATATGACAGCTAGAGACTGAGTATGAATGAAAGTGGCCTTTGTTGTCTTTTCCTAGCGCTAAATCGTGCACATGCAGGGGGAGGGGGCTGTTATTTCATGTGTGGCGGGGTGGCGATGGGAATGAATAAGAGCAGACAATATGAATTTTGTACATGTGTATATATGTATATGCCTGTGTATGCATATATATGTATACATTGAGATGTATAGGTATGTATATGTGCGTGTGTAGACGTGTATATATATATATGCACGTGTATATGGGTGGGTTGAGCCATTCTATTGTCTGTTTCCTTGCGTTACCTCGCTAACGTGGGAGACAGCGACAAAGTATAATAAACAAAAATAATATCCCTGGGGATAGGGGAGAAAGAATACTTCCCACGCATTCCTCACTTGTCGTAGAAGGCGACAAAAGGGGATACGAGCGAAGGGCTGGAAACCCTCCCCTCCTTGCATTTTAACTTTCTAAAAGGGGAAACAGAAGAAGGAGTCACGCGGGGAGTGCTCATCCTCCTCAAAGGCGCAGACTGGGGTGTCTAAATGTGAGTGGATGTAACCAAAATAAGAAAAAAGGAGAGATAGGTAGTATGTTTGAGGAAAAAAACCTGGATGTTTTGGCTCTGAGTGAAACGAAGCTCAAGGATAAAGGGGAAGAGTGGTTTGGGAATATCTTGGGAGTAAATTCAGGGGTTAGTGAGAGGACAAGAGCAAGGGAAGGAGTAGCACTACTCGTGAAACAGGAGTGGTGGGAGTATGTGATAGAGTGAAAGAGAGTAAACTCTAGATTGATATGGGTAAAACTGAAAGTGGATGGAGAGAGATGGGTGATTATTGGTGCATATGCACTTGGGCATGAGAAGGAAGATCATGAGAGGCAAGTGTTTTGGGAGCAGCTGAGTGAGTGTGTTAGTAGTTTTGATGCACGAGACCGGGTTATAGTGATGGGTGATTTGAATGCAAAGGTGAGTAATGTGGTAGTTGAGGGAATAACTGGTGTACATGGGGTGTCCAGTGTTGTTAATGGAAATGGTAAAGAGCTTGTAGATTTATGTGCTGAAAAAGGACTGGTGATTGGGAATACCTGGTTTAAAAAAGAGAGGTACACATAAATATACGTATGTAAGTAGAAGAGATGGCCAGAGAGCGTTATTGGATTACGTGTTAGTTGATAGGCGTGCGAAAGAGAGACTTTTGGATGTTAATGTGCTGAGAGGTGCAACTGGAGGGATGTCTGATCATTATCTTGTGGGGGTGAAGGTGAAGATTTGTTGAGGATTTTTAGAAAAGAAGACAGAATGTTGGGGTGAAAAGAGTGGTGAGAGTACGTGAGCTTGGGAAGGAGACTTGTGTGATGAAGTACCAGGAGAGACTGAGTGCATAATGGAAAAAGGTGAGAATAAAGGACGTAAGGGGAGTGGGGAAGGAATGGGAAGTATTTAGGGAAGCAGTGATGGCTTGCGCAAAAGATGCTTATGGCATGAAAAGCGTGGGAGGTGGGTTGATTAGAAAGGGTAGTGAGTGGTCGGATGAAGAAGTAAGATTATTAGTGAAAGAGAAGAGAGAGGCATTTGGACAATTTTTGCAGGGAAATAATGCAAATGAGTGGGAGATGTATAAAAGAAACAGGCAGGAGGTCAAGAAAAAGGTGTAGAGGTGCAAAAGAGGGCAGATGAGAGTTGGGGTGAGAGAGTATCATTAAATTCTCGGGTGAATAAAAAGGTGTTTTAGAAGGAGGTAAATAAAGTGCGTAATACAAGGGAGTAAATGGGAACTTCAGTGAAGAGGGCTAATGGGGAGGTGATAACAAGTAGTGGTGATGTGAGAAGGAGATGGAGTGAGTATTTTGAAGGTTTGTTGAATGCGTTTGATGATAGAGTGGCAGATATAGGGTGTTTTGGTTGAGGTTGTGTGCAAAGTGAGCGGGTTACGGAAAATGATTTGGTAAACAGAGAAGAGGTAGTAAAAGCTTTGTGGAATATGAAAGCCAGCAAGGCAGCAGGTTTAGATGGTATTGCAGTGGAATTTACTAAAAAAAAGGGGGTGACTGTATTGTTGACTGGTTGGTAAGGTTATTTAATGTAAGTATGATTCATGGTGAGGTGCCTGAGGATTGGCAGAATGCTTGCATAGTACCATTGTACAAAGGCAAAGGGGATAAGAGTGAGTGCTCAAATTACAGAGGTATAAGTTTGTTGAGCATTCCTGGGAAATCATATGGGAGGGTATTGATTAAGAGGGTAAAGGCATGTAAAGAGCATCAGATTGGGGAAGAGTAGTGTGGTTTCAGAAGTGGTAGAGGATGTGTGGATCAGGTGTTTGCTTTGAAGAATGTATGTGAGAAATACTTAGAAAAGTAAATGGATTTGTATGTAGCACTTATGGATCTGGAAAAGGTATATGATAGAGTTGACAGAGATGCTCTGTGGAAGGTATTAAGAATATATGGTGTGGGAGGCTAGTTGTTAGAAGCAGTGAAAAGCTTTTATCGAGGATGTACAGCTTGTGTACATGTAGGAAGAGAGGAAAGCGATTGGTTCTCAGTGAATGTAGGTTTGTGGCAGGGGTGTGTGATATCTCCATGGTTGTTTAATTCGTTTATGGATGGGGTAGGAGGTGAAACCAAGTGTTTGGGAAAGAGGGGCAAGAAAGCAGTCTGTTGTGGATGAGAGAGCTTGGGAAGTGAGTCAGTTGTTGTTCACTGATGATACAGCGTTCATGGCTGATTCATGTGAGAAACTGCAGAAGCTGGTAACTGAGTTTGGTAAAGTGTGTGAAAGAAGAAAGGTGAGAGTAAATGTGAATAAGAGCATGGTTATTAGGTACAGTAGGGTTGAGGGACAAGTCAATTGGGTGGTAATTTGAATGGAGAAAAACTGGAGGAAATAAAGTGTTTTAGATATCTGGGAGTGGATTTGGCAGCGGATGGAACCATGGAAGTGGAAGTGAATCATAGGTGGGGGAGGGGGAGAAAGTTCTGGGAGCGTTGAAGAATGTGTGGAAGTCGAGAAATTTATCTTCGAAAACAAAAATGGTTATGTTTGAAGGAATAGTGGTTCCAACAATGATATATGGTTACGAGGAGTGGGCTATGGATAGAGTTGTGCGCAGGAGGGTGGATGTCCTGGAAATGAGATGTTTGAGGACAATATGAGGTGTGAGGTGGTTTGATCGAGTAAGTAATAAAAGGGTGAGAGAGATGTTTGGTGGTAAAAAGAGTGTGGTTGAGAGAGAAGAAGAGGATGTTTTGAAATGGCTTGGTCACATGGAGAGAATGAGTGAGGAAACATTGACAAAGAGGATATATGAGTCAGAGTTGGAGGGAACGAGGAGAAGTGAGAGACCAAATTGGGGGTAGAAAGATGGCGTGAATAAAGATTTTGAGTGATCGGGGCCTGAACATGCAGGAGGGTGACAGGCATGCAAGGAATAGAGTGAATTGGAACGATGTGGTATAGGTCGACATGCTATCATTGGATTGAACCAGGGCATGTGAAACGTCTGGAGTAAATCATGGAAAGTTTTGTGGGGCCTGGATGTGGAAAGGAGCTGTGGTTTCGGTGCATTATACATGACAGCTAGAGACTGAGTGTGAAAGAATGTGGACTTTGTTGTCTTTTCCTAGTGCTACCTTGAGCACATGTGGGGGAGGGGGTTGTTATTTCGTGTATGGCAGGGAGGCAACAGGAATGAATAAGGGCAGACAGTATGAATTATGTATATGTGTACATCTGTATATGTCTGTGTGTGCATATATATGTATACGTTGAGATGTTTAGGTATGTATATGTGCATGTGTGGACGTGTATGTATATACATGTGTATGTGGATGGGTTGGGCCATTTTTTCGTCTGTTTCATTGCGCTACCTCGCTAACACAGGAGACAGCAAAAAAGTATAATAAATAAATAAACAAAATATATATATATATATATATATATATATATATATATATATATATATATATATATATATAGTCTGTTGGGGATGAGAGAGCTTGGGAAGTGAGTCAGTTGTTGTTCGCTGATGATACAGTGCTGGTGGCTGATTCATGTGAGAAACTGCAGAAGCTGGTGACTGAGTTTGGTAAAGTGTGTGGAAGAAGAAAGTTAAGAGTAAATGTGAATAAGAGCAAGGTTATTAGGTACAGTAGGGTTGAGGGTCAAGTCAATTGGGAGGTGAGTTTGAATGGAGAAAAACTGGAGGAAGTGAAGTGTTTTAGATATCTGGGAGTGGATCTGGCAGCGGATGGAACCATGGAAGCGGAAGTGGATGATAGGGTGGGGGAGGGGGCGAAAATTCTGGGGGCCTTGAAGAATGTGTGGAAGTCGAGAACATTATCTCGGAAAGCAAAAATGGGTATGTTTGATGGAATAGTGGTTCCAACAATGTTGTATGGTTGCGAGGCGTGGGCTATGGATAGAGTTGTGCGCAGGAGGATGGATGTGCTGGAAATGAGATGTTTGAGGACAATGTGTGGTGTGAGGTGGTTTGATTGAGTAAGTAAC
Organism: Panulirus ornatus; assembly: GCF_036320965.1. Taxonomy (NCBI): domain Eukaryota; kingdom Metazoa; phylum Arthropoda; class Malacostraca; order Decapoda; family Palinuridae; genus Panulirus; species Panulirus ornatus. The sequence goes on from NC_092241.1 coordinate 24,564,913, forward strand.
GTAAGGGTAAGAGAGATGTGTGGAAATAAAAAGAGCGTGGTTGAGAGAGCAGAAGAGGGTGTTTTGAAGTGGTTTGGGCACATGGAGAGAATGAGTGAGGAAAGATTGACCAAGAGGATATATGTGTCGGAGGTGGAGGGAACGAGGAGAAGAGGGAGACCAAATTGGAGGTGGAAAGATGGAGTGAAAAAGATTTTGTGTGATCAGGGGCCTGAACATGCAGGAGGGTGAAAGGAGGGCAAGGAATAGAGTGAATTGGAGCGATGTGGTATACTGGGGTTGACGTGTTGTCAGTGGATTAAATCAAGGCATGTGAAGCGTCTGGGGTAAACCATGGAAAGCTGTGTAGGTATGTATATTTGCGTGTGTGGATGTATGTATATACATGTGTATGGGGGGGGTTGGGCCATTTCTTTCGTCTGTTTCCTTGCGCTACCTCGCAAACGCGGGAGACAGCGACAAAGTATAATAAATATAAATATATATATATATGAATGTTTTGGCTCTGAGTGAAACGAAGCTCAAGGGTAAGGGGGAGAGTGGTTTGGGAATGTCTTGGGAGTAAAGTCAGGGGTTAGTGAGAGGACAAGAGCAAGGGAAGGAGTAGCACTACTCCTGAAACAGGAGTGGTGGGAGTATGTGATAGAGTGTAAGAAAGTAAACTCTTTATTCATATGGGTAAAACTGAAAGTGGATGGAGAGAGATGGGTGATCATTGGTGCATATGCACTTGGGCATGAGAAGAAAGATCATGAGAGGCAAGTGTTTTGGGAGGAGCTAAGGGAGTGTGTTAGTAGTTTTGATGCACAAGACTGGGTTATAGTGATGGGTGATTTGAATGCAAAGGTGAATAATGTGGCAGTTGTGGGAATAATTGGTGTACATGGGGTATTCAGTGTTGTAAATAGAAATGGTGAAAAGCTTGTAGATTTATGTGCTGAAAAAGGACAGGTGATTGGGGATACCTGGTTCAAAAAGAGAGATATACATAAGTATATGTATATAAGTAGGAGAGATGGCCAGAGAGCATTATTGGATTATGTGTTAATTGATAGGCAGGCAAAAGAGAGACTTTTGGATGTTAATGTGCTGAAAGGTGCAACTAGAGGGATGTCTGATCATTATCTTGTGGAGGCAAAGTTGAAGATTTGTAAAGGTTTTCAGAAAAGAAGAGAGAAAGTTGGGGTGAAGAGTGTGGCGAGAGTAAGTGAGCTTGGGGAGGAGACTTGTGTGAGGAAGTACCAGGAGAGACTGAGTACAGAATGGATAAAGGTGAGAATAAAGGACGTAAGGGGAGTGGCGGAGGAATGGGATGTATTTAGGGAAGGAGTGATGGCTTGCGCAAAAGATGCTTGTGGCATGAGAAGCGTGGGAGGTGGGCAGATTAGAAAGGGTAGTGAGTGGTGGGATAAAGAAGTAAGATTATTAGTGAAAGAGAAGAGAGAGGCATTTGGACAATTTTTGCAGGGAAATCATGTAAATGACTAAGGGATGTATAAAAGAAAGAGGCAGGAGGTCAAGAGAAAGGTGCAAGAGGTAAAAAAAGGGGGCAAATAAGAGTTGGGGTGAGAGAGTATCATGAAATTTTATAGAGAATAAAAAGATGTTTTGGAAGGGGGTAAATAAAGTGCGTAAGATAAGGGAACAAATTGGAACTTCAGTGAAGGGGCTAATGGGGAGGTGATAACAAGTAGTGGTGATGCGAAAAGGAGATGGAGTGAGTATTTTGAAGGTTGTTGAATGTGTTTGATGATAGAGTGGCAGATATAGGGTGTTTTGGTTGAGGTGGTGTGCAAAGTGAGAGGTTTACGGAAAATGATTTGGTAAACAGAAAAGAGGCAGTAAAAGCTTTGAGGAAGATGAAAGTCGGCAAGGCAGCGGGTTTGGATGGTATTGAAGTGGAATTTACTAATAAAGGAGGTGGCTGTATTGTTGACTGGTTGGTAAGGTTATTTAATGTATGTATGACTCATGATGAGGTGCCTGACGATTGGCGGAATGCTTGCATAGTGCCATTGTACAAAGGGAAAGGGGACAAAGGTGAGTGCTCAAATTACAGAGGTATAAGTTTGTTGAGTATTCCTGGGAAATTATATAGGAGGGTATTGATTGAGAGAGTGAAAGCATGTACAGAGCATCAGATTGCGGAAGAGCAGTGTGGTATCAGAAGTGGTAGAGGATGTGCGGATCAGGTGTTTGCTTTGAAGAATGTGTGTGAGAAATACTTAGAAAAGCAAATAGATTTGTATGTAGCATTTATGGATCTGGAGAAGGCATATGATAGAGTTGATAGAGATGCTCTGTGGAAGGTATTAAGGATATATGGGGTGGGAGGCCAGATGGCAGAAGCAGTGAAAAGTTTTTATCGAAGATGTAAGACATGTGTACATGTAGGAAGAGAGGAAAGTGATGGGTTCTCAGTGAATGTTGGTTTGCGGCAGGGGTGTGTGATGTCTCCATGGTTGTTTAATTTGTTTATGGATGGGGTTGTAAGGGAGGTGAATGCAAGAGTTTTGGAAAGAGGGGCAAGTATGCAGTCTGTTGTGGATGAGAGAGCTTGGGAAGTGAGTCAGTTGTTGTTCGCTAATGATACAGCGCTGGTGGCTGATTCGGGTGAGAAACTGCAGAAGCTGGTGACTGAGTTTGGTAAAGTGTGTGAAAGAAGAAAGCTGAGAGCAAATGTGAATAAGAGCAAGGTTATCAGGTATAGTAGGGTTGAGGGTCAAGTCAATTGGGAGGTAAGTTTGAATGGAGAAAAACTGGAGGAAGTGAAGTGTTTTAGATATCTGGGAGTGGATTTAGCAGCAGATGGAACCATGGAAGCAGAAGTGAATCATAGGGTGGGGGAGGGGGCAAAAGTTCTGGGAGCGTTGAAGAATGTGTAGAAGTCAAGAACATTATCTCGGAAAGCAAAAATGGGTATCTTTGAAGGAATAGTTGTTCCAACAATGTTATATGGTTGCCAAGCGTGGGTTATAGATTGAGTTGTGCGGAGGAGGCTGGATGTGCTGGAAATGAGATGTTTCAGGACAATATGTGGTGTGAGGTGGTTTGATCTAGTAAGTAACAATAGAGTAACGGAGATGTGTGGTAATAAAAAGAGTGTGATTGAGAGAGCAGAAGAGGGTGTTTTCAAATAGTTTGGTAACATGGAAAGAATGAGTGAAGAAAGATTGACCAAGAGGATATATGTGTCAGAGGTGGAGGGGACGAGAAGTGGGAGACCAAATTGGAGGTGGAAAGATGGAGTGAAAAAGATTTTGAGTGATCGGGGCCTGAACATGCAGGAGGGTGAAAGTAGTGCAAGGATTAGAGTGAATTGGAGCGATGTGGTATACCGGGGTCAACGTGCTGTCAATGGATTGAACCAGTGCTTGTGAAGCATCTGGGGTAGACCATGGAAAGTTCTCTGGGGCCTGGATGTGGAAAGGGAGCTGTGGTTTCGGTACATTATTACATGACACCTAGAGACTGAGTGTGAACTATTGTGGCCTTTGTTGTCTTTTCCTAGCGCTACCTGATGGACATGACGGGGAAGGGGGTTGTTATTTCATGTGTGGCGGGGTGGCAATGGGAATGAATAAAGGCAGACAGTATGAATTATGTACATGTGTATATATGTATATGTCTGTGTGGGTATATATATGTATACGTTGAGATGTATAGGTATGTATATTTGCGTGTGTGGACATGCACGTGTATACATGTGTATGTGGGTGGGTTGGGCTATTTTCTCTCGTCTGTTTCCTTGCGCTACTTCGCTAACGCGGGAGACAGCGACAAAGCAAAATAAATATAAATATACTTATTTCATTATACTTTGTCGTTGTTTCCTGCGTTAGCAAGGTAGCGCAACGAAACAGACAAAAGAATGGCCCAACCCACCTACATACACATGTATATACATACATGTCAACACATGCACATATACATATCTATACATCTCACTGTATACATATACATACACACACAGACATATACATACGTATATACACATGTATATAAATTCAAACTGTCTGCCCTCATTCATTCCCGTCGCCACCCCGCCACACATGAAATAACAACCTCCTCCCTCTGCATGTGCGCGAGGTAGTGCTTAGGAAAAGACAACAAAAGCAATATTTGTTCACACTCAGTCTCTAGCTGTCATGTATAATGCACCAAAACCACAGCTCCCTTTCCACATCCAGGCCCAACAGAACTTTCCATGGTTTACCCCAGACACTTCACATCCCCTGGTTCAATCCACTGACAGCACGTCGACCCCAGTATACCACATCGTTCCAATTCACTCTATTCCTTGCACGCTTTTCACCCTCCTGCATGTTCAGGTCCCAATCACTCAAAATCTTTTTCATTCCATCTTTCCACCTACAATTTGGTCTCCCACTTCTCCTCGTTCCCTCCACCTCTGACACATATATCCTCTTGGTCAATCTTTCCTCACTCATTCTTTCCATGTGACCAAACCATTTTAAAACACCCTCTTCTGCTCTCTCAACCACACTCTTTTTATTACCACACATCTCTCTTAGCCTTTCATTACTTACTCGATCAAACCACCTCACACCACATCCTGTCCTCAAACATCTCATTTCCAGCACATCCACCATCCTCCGCACAACTCTATCTATAGCCCACGCCTCACAACCATATAACATTGTTGGAACAACTATTCCTTCAAACATACCCATTTTTGCTTTCCAAGATTACGTTCCCCACACCACACATTTTTCAACGCTTCCAGAACTTTCGCCCCCTCTCGCACCCTATGATTCACTTCTGCTTCCATGGTTCCATCCACTGCCAAATCCACTCCCAGATATCTGAAACACTTCACTTCCTCCAGTTTTTCTCCATTCAAACTTACCTCCTAATTGACTTGTCCCTCAACCCTACTGTGCCTAATAACCTTGCGCTTATTCACATTTCCTCTCAGCTTTCTTCTGTCACACACTTTACCAAACTCATTCACCAGCATCTCCAATTTCTCACATGAATCAGCCACCAGTACTGTATCATCAGTGACCAACAACTGACTCACTTCCCACTTCCACAACAGACTGCATACTTGCCCCTCTTTCCAAAACTCTTGCATTCACCTCCCTAACTACCCCATCCATAAACCAACTGAACAACCATGGAGACATCATGCACCCCTGCTGCAAACCAGCATTCACTGAGAACCAATCACTTTCCTCTCTTCCTACATGTACACATGCCTCACATCCTCGATAAAAACTTTTCACTACTTCTAACAACTTGCCTCCCACACCATATATTTTTAATACTTCCATAGAGCATCTCTATCAACTCTATCGTATGCCTTCTCCAGATCCATAAATGCTATATACAAATCCATTTGCCTTTCTAACTATTTCTCACATACATTTTTCAAAGCAAACACCTAATCCACACATCCTCTACCACTTCTGAAAACACACTGCTCTTCCCCAATCTGATGTTCTGTACATACCCTCACCCTCTCAATCAATACCCTCCCAGGAATACTCAACAAACTTGTACCTCTGAAATTTGAGCACTCACTTTTAACCCCTTATATCCTCACTTCGCACACCACCTCGACCAAAACACCTTATATCTGCCACTCTATCTAAAACATTCAATAAATTTTCAAAATACTCACTCCATCTCCTTCTCACATCGCCACTACTCGTTATTAACTTCCCATTTGCCCCCTTCACCGATGTTCCCATTTGTTCTCTTGTCTTATGCACTCTTTTTAACTCATTCCAAAACATCTTTTTATTCTTCCTAAAATTTTTTGATACTCTCTCACCCCAACTCTTATTTGCCCTTTTTTTCACCTCTTGCACCTTTCTATTTCCCTCCTGCCTCTTTCTTTTATACATCTCCAAGTCATTTGCACCATTTCCCTGTAAAACACATCCAAATGCCTCTCTTCTCTTTCACTAATAATCTTACTTCTTCATCCCACCACTCACTATCCTTCATAATCTGTCCACCTCCCACACTTCTCATGCCAGAAGCATCTTTTGCGCAAGCCATCACTGCTTCCCTAAATACATCCCATTCCTACCCCATTCCCCTTACGTCCTTTGCTCTCACCTTTTTCTATTCTGCACTCAGTCTCCTCACACAAGTCTCCCTCCCTAGCTCACTTACTCTCACCATTCTCTTCACCCCAATATTCTCTCTTCTTTTCTGAAAACCTCTTCAAATATTAACCTTCGCCTCCACAAGATAATGATCAGACATCCCTCCAGTTGCACTTCTCAGCACATTAACATCCAAAAGTCTTTCTTTCGTGCGCCTATTAATCAACACGGAATCCAAAAAAGCTCTCTGGCCAATTCTCCTACTCACATACATTTTTATTTATTCATTTTGCTTTGTCACTGTCTCCCGCATTAGTGACGGAGCACAAGGAAACAGACAAAACAATGGCCCAACCCACTCACATACACATGTATATACATACACGTCGCACAAGCAAATATACACACCTATAAATATCAACGTATACATATATATACACACACAGACATATACATATACACATGTACATCATTCATACTGGCTGCCTTTATTCATTTCCATTGCTACTCCGCCACACATGAAAAACAACCAGCTACCCCCTCATGTGTGCGAGGTAGCACTAGGAAAAGACAACAAAGGCCACATTCGTCCACACTCAGTCTCTTGCTGTCATGTAATAATGCACTGAAACCACAGCTCCCTTTCCACATCCAGGCCCCACAGAACTTTCCGTGGTTTACCCCAAATGCTTCACATGCCCTGGTTCAATCCACTGACAGCACATCGACCCCGGTATACAACATCATTCCAATTCACTCTATTCCTTGCATGCCTTTCACCCTCCTGCATGTTCAGGCCCCAATCACTCAAAATCTTTTTCACTTCATCTTTCCACCTCCAATTTGGTCTCCCACTTCTCCTTGTTCCCTCCACTTCTGACACATATATCCTCTTGGTCAATCTTTCCTCTCTCATTCTCTCCATGTGACCAAGCCTTATCAAAACACCCTCTTCTGCTCTCTCAACCACGCTCTTTTTATTAATACACATCACTCTTACCCTATTATTACTTACTCGATCAAACCACCTCACACCACATTTTGTCCTCAAACATCTCATTTCCAGCATATCCACCCTCCTCCACACAACTCTATCTATAGCCAATGCCTTGCAATCATATAACATTGTTGGAACCACTATTCCTTCAAACATACCCATTTTTGCTTTCCGAGATAATGTTCTTGACTTAAACACATTCTTCAATACTTCCAGAACTTTTGGTCCCTCCCCTACCCTATGATTCACTTCTGCTTCCATGCTTCCATCTGCTGTTAAATCCACTCCCATATATCTAAAACACATCACTTCCTCCAGTTTTTCTCCATTCAAACTTACCTCCCAATTGACTTGTCCCTCAATCCTACTGTACCTAATATCCTTGCTCTTATTCACATTTACTCTCAGCTTTCTTATTTCACACACTTTACCAAACTCAGTTACCAGCTTCTGCAGTTTCTCACATGAATCAGACACCAGCACTGTCAGAACAACTGACTCAATTCCCAAGTTCTTTCATCCACAACAAACTGCATACTTGCCCCTTTCCAAAACTCTTGCATTCACCTCCCTAACAACCGCATCCATAAACAAATTAAACAACCATGGAAACATCACACACTCCTGCCGCAAAACAACATTCACTGAGAACCAATCACTTTCCTCTCTTCCTACACGTACACATGCCTTACATCCTCAATAAAAAAATTTTCACTGCCTCTAACAACTTGCCTCCCACACCATTAATTCTTAATATCTTCCACAGAGCATCTCAATCAACTCTATCATATGCCTTCTCCAGATCCATAAATGCTACATACAAATCCATTGGCTTTTTTAAGTATTTCTCACATACATTCTTCAAAGCAAACACCTGATCCACACATCCTCTACCACTTATGAAACCACATTGCTCTTCCCCAATCTAATGCTCTGTACATGCCTTCACCCTCTCAATCAATAACCTCCCATATAATTTCCCAGAAATACTCAACAAACTTATACCTCTGTAATTTGAGCACTCACTTTTATCCCCTTTGCCTTTGTACAGTGGCACTATGCAAGTATTCTGACAACCTCAGGCACCTCACCATGAGTCATACATACATTAAGTAACCTTACCAACCAGTCAACAATACAGTCACTCCCTTTTTTTAATTAATTCCACTGCAATACCATCCAAACCTGCTGCCTTGCCGGCTTTCATCTTCCGCAAAGATTTTACTACGTCTTCTCTGTTTACCAAATCATTCTCCCTAACCCTCTCACTTTGCACACCACCTCAAACAAAACACCCTATATCTGCCACTCTATCATCAAACACATTCAACAAACCTTCATAATACTCACTCCATCTCCTTCTCACATCACCACTACTTGTTATCACCTCCCAATAGCCCCCTTCACTGAAGTTCCCATTTGTTCCCTTGTCTTACACACTTTATTTACCTCCTTCCAAAACATCCTTTCATTCTCCCTAAAATTTAATGATACTCTCTCACCCCAACTCTCATTTACCCTCTTTTTCACCTCTTGCAGCTTTCTCTTAACCTCCTGCCTCTTTCTTTTATACATCTCCTACTCATTTGCATTATTTCCATGCAAAAATCGTCCAAATGCCTCTCTCTTCTCTTTCACTAATGACCTTACTTCTTCATCCCACCACTAACTATGCTTTCTAATCTGCTCACCTCCCACACTTCTCATACCACAAGCATCTTTTGTGCAAGCCATCAATGCTTCCCTAAATACATCCCATTACTCCCCCACTCCCCTTACGTCCTTTGTTCTTACCTTTTTCCATTCTGTACTCAGTCTCTCCTGGTTCTTCCTCACACAAGTCTCCTTCCCAAGCTCACTTACTCTCAACACTCTCTTCACCCCAACATTCTCTCTTCT